>NC_072396.2:84363560-84666590 GCF_028885625.2 Pongo pygmaeus | reverse complement strand
GCACACATGTGTTTACTGCAGCACTATTTACAATAGCAAAGACTTGGAACCAACCAAAATGCCCATCAATGATAGACTGGATAAAGAAAATGTGGCACATATACACCATGGAATAATATGCAGCCATAAAAAAAGATGAGTTCATGTCCTTTGCAGGGACATGAATGAAGCTGGAAACCATCATTTTCAGCAAACTAACACAGGAACAGAAAACCAAACACCACATGTTCTCATTCATAAGTGGGAGTCGAACAATGAGAACACATGGGCACAGGGAAGGGAACATCACACACCAGGGCCTGCTGGGGGTGAGGGGCAAGAGGAAGGATAGCATTAGGAGAAATACCTAATGGAGATGACAGGTTGATAGGTGCAGCAAATCACCATGGCACATGTATACCTATGTAACAAACCTGAACATTCTGCACATGTATCCCAGAACTTAAATTATATTTCTAAAGAAGTGTGAATTCTTTACAATTCTATTTTTTGGAAGTTTCGTCTTAAGTTTGGGGGAGGAAATCAACAATATTAAATAACTATATAAGTATGTATTAATATATGCATAAACACATCGTCATCATTATCATCATTACCATCAGTGGCAAAAGGTCTTATGAGGGGCTTGAAATCTTTAAAACTCAACATACTCGGTTTTGAGATAAACAAACTGAGGCCCAAAGAGGAAGACCTGTTGAAGGTAAAAGAAACAGCAGATGTCAGAGTCTGGACTAGCATTCAGCATTTCCACTGCAAAGTATAGCAGTCCTGAACAGCCACTCAAAGTATTCCCAATGATTTTTAATATTTGCTCAAGCAACTATGGATAGGCTTTGAATAAAGCCTATATAGACATATTTATTTAAATTATCCCCCATATGACTTAATCCACAGGAACTTTTTTTTTAATCCTTGGCAAACTGTGTATTAGCAAAAAGGAACAGAATGCATTTAACAATTTCAAGGCTGATAACTCAGGGAGAAAGGAAATAAAAATTCATACAGTGTCTGATAACCCAGGTAGAAAGGAAACAAAATTCACACAGTGTCTTAGCAATACGATGTGGGAGTAGGTCAGTCTAAAAATGAAGCTGCAAATCAAGCACATGAGAATAAAATTGGCTTCACTAATAAGAGAACAAAGGAAGCCACAGGTGATAATGTTATAAGACAAATGGAATGCTACAGAAAGCTATGTACGCTCTGTGGGAATCATTCAGTAAAAGCATGTCATTATTGGTTGAAAGCCAATTAGAAATATGAAGTAAAGCATGATTACTGTTGCTATGTTTGTATCCAAGCAGAAATACATTATGATTACGCAAATAAAAAAGTATACCAAATTAGTGCAAAAAAATGGAGGCTAAGTTTTCCAACTATCAGCTTTACTGAGCACATGAAATTAAACATCAATCTTCTCTCAAAATGCCAGACAGCATTCTTTCTTCCCCAATATACTTGGCCAGCCTGCTCCACTGTGTTTATAAAATAAATTAATTTTAATATTTTCTAAGACAAATGTAAAATGATAAATAATCGTATATACACTCATTTAATTCAAAAAAATATTATCAACTATGTGTCAGAGATTGTACAAAGAACTGGGACATATTGGTATAAATGATAACATGTTCAAAAGCTAAATATAAATGACATGAAGACTATCTTTTGTTCCTCAAACAGGATGGATTTGAATCCCAGTTCTGCCCCTTACTAACTGAGTGGCACTGGATAAGTCATTTACTTACTGTGAATCATAGTTCCATCAACGGTAAAATGGGGATACTAATAACAACCTTTTAAGAAAATTATGAGAATTAAATTAGATAACATATGAAAAGTGCCTAACATGGTGCTTGGTACACTGTGGAAAATTAAATGTTAGCAAAAATGTTCTAAATGAAATGACCTGATGTTGTTGTGTTCTTTCTTTACAGGTTTCTTAAGGCTAAGCATGAATGAGGAATGTGCCAAATGTTTTATTACTATTATTATTATTTTAATTTTTGTGGGTACATGTCCAAAAGAAAGGAAATGAATATATCAAAAAGATAACTACACTCCTTTGTTTGCTGCAGCACTATTTACAATACCTAAGATTTGGAATGTGTCAAAACTTGATGAAATATTTTTTTTGCCAAGATGATGATTTTAGCCTCCTCTCAGCAGATCATTACATCTATATTCATTCCCACTTTAATATAAGTGTATTTATTCACATGAAAACTTTGTTCTCAGTGTTCTTTGTGCCCTCTGTACTCAAAGCCTACTTAACAATAGTAGTCATCACTGGATAGTAATTTATTATTTTATAATTTTCACATGGTAATGGCTAGAGATAAGTTTTGCTGTTGTTTAACTGGATGTAAATTATAGACATCCTAAGTATAATTATTAATTGTTATTTGTGTTGACAGTGGATGTTGTAAAAGAGATTCACATAGGAATCGAGGTATTAGATTAGAAGTTCTCTATAAGCTGCTCTGATAGTATGATATCATAGAACGGTTGCACTGTATCAAGATATATAAAGACCTCTTTATATATCTCTGGGTCTAGAGACAGCCAAAGACATCTTGAATTTTTTTTTATTTTAAAAACTAAATTTAATAATGTGCCTAGAGATGGTGGTAACATCTGTGTATTCTTATATCATGCTACTTTAATTAGGTTACCATCTTGGCTAAAAGAGAAGCATTATAGGATAAGTTAAAACTTGAGAAGAACCACCATACTAGAAGAAACTAGCAAGATGCTCTTTTTGAATTTGCGTGCATGCATATTCATTTGACACTGATACAAAGCACTGTGTATTCATAGACACATAGTAGGACATTTCACAAATGTTGAAGTTAGATAAGCAATTGCAGTGAATACTGTGCACTTAATACATATAAACTCAAGATTATATATATACGTATATATATACCAAATTATTTCATTTATCAAATTATAGAATTACACATATTATATATTAAGATATTCACATATTTAGAGTTAAGAAAATACAATGTATTCCTTTAACTATTCATTCTTCCACGTAGTGCTTTTCTCCTTAGAGAATACATAATAAATCTATGAATTCTGACAAGGCGTTAAAGATTACAGAAGTCCAGAAGGGGCCTTTTTTC
The DNA here is from genome assembly GCF_028885625.2 of Pongo pygmaeus. Lineage (NCBI taxonomy): Eukaryota > Metazoa > Chordata > Mammalia > Primates > Hominidae > Pongo > Pongo pygmaeus. Next base: position 84,663,459 of record NC_072396.2, on the reverse strand, counting down.
ATGATTTGTCCTTTCTTTGAGAAGAATTTCCCTATGGGGGCTTACATTCAATTGATTTTATATGCCGCCCATAAATATCAAATAAGAAACCACCCAATACACAGAATAGAAGAAGAGGGAAAAAGGAGACTTAACAGGAGGAAAGTTGGAAGCATAAAGAGAAGAGATTTAAAAAGCTAACACTGTAGTCAGTTTCCTACAGATAAAAAAATCAAGAGCTTCTCCTTTATATAATGTTTTTCAGCTTTTTGAAAATTAATGGGCAAAGCAGTAAAAACCATGACTGAAATTATTTATGGGCCTAACACAGTGGTCTGTTCTGCTGGAGTCAGAAAGATACAGAAAATTTTAGCTGAACAAAACTTACAAGGTAATCTAGTCCAGCAATTCTGAAACATTTGCTCTCAGGACTTCTTTACATTCAAAACTTATTGAGAAGCCCAAAGAGCTTTTGTTTAAAACTGATAATAACTTTTCAGTCAGTACGAATTTATTTAAAAATAGTAACAAAAATCCATTATATGGTAATATGTATAACATTTTATGAAAAATATTTATATATCTAAAAACAGTAAGAAGAGTGATATTGTTTCTAATTTTGCAAATCCCCTTAATGTTTAGCTTAATAGAAGACAGCTAGGTTCTCAATCTGCTTCTGCATTCAGTCTGTTGTGACACAACACATCTTATAACCTTTGAAAAACTCTACACAATAAAAGAATGGGAATGAAAATGGCAAATAATTTTGTAGAATTATTAGGAAAATCATTTTATCTCACAGATCCTCATAAGAGTCTCAGAACTTCTTCTGATCTTTCTACAAAGGAATAAACAACTTCTTTTTTGAGTTTATATCCACACAGTATTTTAAACACCATGTACATAAATACAAAACAAAGCAATCAAATACTATTACTGTATACATGGACTCAATATATTGCTTATTTTTTGTTACATCAACTCTTAATAAGTGGGATTAAGTGTACTTTGATCAGCTATAGGAAGCACTGTTATCCAACAAGCAGAAAAACTCATCTCACTCTCACTAGGTGACTAGCAAGCCTTATCTCAATCTGTGTGTCATGCTGATGTATGAACCAAAATCAATACCTACAATTGGCTGCCTGCCTGTGAAAAGTAATTAAGCAAAGTAGAGAATATCCATATGGTATAAAGACATATAATATTTTATATATAAGAAAATAATTATGTAATAAGCTTTTCTCTAGTTTGGTCATAAGACCATTATAGGACTTGAGTGTCCACAGCACTCTTCCTCAGTCTAATTATCTGTCCTTTTATTTCTGAAATTATAAGTAAATATTTGATCTCATAATTTTGAGTGGCATTATTCCCCAACATGACAAAAATGTGCCACATAACTGCTGGTATTTCCTGTCTATGCTAGCAACATGTTGCTTCCTTATGCTGCCTGCCCCTTCCTTCCTTACCCATAGTGGCATTGTGCTGAAAAAAAAAATTAGACATTATCTAAATTAAAAACTTTTCATCAAAAGGCATCATTAAGAAAATATTTGAACTACAGACTAGGAGAAATATTTGCAAAACATATATCTGAGAAAGGACTGGAATCCAGAATGTATAAAGAATTCCTCCAATACAATTATAGAAAGACCCAATGTAAAATGGACAAAAACACCAAGAAACTAGGAAAAAGAAGAACAAATCAAACCTGGAGTCAGCAGTATAAAAGAAATAACAAAAATCAAAAGAGAACTAAATGAAATGGAGACAAAAAAATACAAAGAATCAATAAAACAAACATTTGTTTTTTTTAAAAAAAAATTTGATAAACAACTAGCTAGACTAAGCAAGAAAATAGAAAATCCATATAAACATAATCAGAAATCAAAATGAGACATTACAAGTGATGCAATAGAAATACAAAAGATCATCAGAGACCATTACAAACAGCTATATAGTCATAAACTAGAAAACCCAGAGAAAATGAATAAGCTACTAGAACCACACAATCTTCTGGGGCTGAACCAGGAAGAAATAGAACTCCTGAACAGATCAATAATGAGTAGCAAGATTGAATCAGTAACAGAAAATCTCCCAAGGAAAAAATTGCTCAGAAACAGATGGATTTACAGCAAAATTCTATGAAATATGTGAAGAGTAACACCAATCCTTCTGAAACTATTCTAAAAAAATCAAGCAGGAGGAAATTCTCTTTAACTTATTCTACATGGTCAGTATCACCCTGATACCACAACCTGACAAGGACACAAGAAAAAATGAAAACTACAGATCAATATCCCCGAGGAACAGAGATACAAAAATTCTCATCAAAATACTAGCAAGTAGAATCAAATAGCACATCAAAAAGATAATACACCATGATTAGGTGGGATTTATCCCAGGGATGTAATGTTTCAACATGTGCAAATCAATAAATATGATGCATTACATAAACAGAATTAAGGACAAAAATTTTATGATCATCTAAATAGAGAGAGAAAAAGCACTCAATAAAATTTAGCACCCCTTTATGAGAAATATCCTCAACAAACTAGGAACAAAAGAAACATATCTCAACATTAAAAAGGCTATATATGACAAGGCCACAGTCAACATCTTACTTAATAGAGAAAAGTTTAAAGCATTTTCTCTGTGAACTAGAACAAGACAAGGATGCCCACTTTCACCACTCTATTCAACATAGCACTGGAAGACCTTGCCAGAGCAATCAGGAAAGAAGAAAAAAAAGCATTTAGATTGAAAAAGAAGTCAAATTATTCCCGTTAACTGATGATATGATTTTGTATCCAGAAATATCTGAAGACTCCAATAAAAATACTCTTACATTTGATCAATGAATTTAGTAAAGTTTTAGGATACACAATTGACATTCAGAAATTCAGTAGCATTTCTGTACACCAATAATGATCTAACCAAGGACCTAATCAAGAAGTCAATCTCATTTACAACACAATTTTTTAAAACTTAGGAATGTATTTAACCAAGGATGTGAAAGACCTCTATAAGGAGAACTACAAAACGCTGATGACAGAAATCAGAGACAACATCAACAAATGGAAAAATCCATGCTCATGGATTGGAAGAGCCAAGATGGTTAAAATAAATATACTTCCCAAAGCAAACTACAGATTCAATGCAATCTGTATCAAATTACCAGCATTGTTTTACACAGAATTAGAAAAAAATTCCTAAAATTCATATAGGCCAAAAAAATAGACAAAATAGCCAAAGCAATCCTGACCAAAAGAAAAACAACAACAACAACAACAACAACAACAAAGCTGGAGACATCAATTATCTGACTTCAAATCATACTACTGGGCTATAGTAACCAAAACAGCAAGCTACTGGCATTAAATTAGACACATAGAAAAGTGGAATAGAATGGAGAACCCAGAAATAAGGCTACATACTTACAATGAACTTATCTTTGGCAAAGTCAATAAAAATATACACTGAATAAATGGCATCCTATTCAATAAATGGTGTGAAGAAAATCTGCCATGGGCAGACATTAACCATATGCAGAAGAATGAAACTGGATGCATACCTTTCACCATATAAAATATTAACTCAAGATGAATTAAAATTTTAAATATAAGACATGGAACTACAAATATCCTAGAAGGAAACCTGGGAAAACTCTCCTGAACATTGGCCTAGGCAAATAATTTATGACCAAGACCCAAAAAGCAAATGGAACAAAACCAAAAATAGACAAATGGGACTTAATTAAACTAAAAAGCTTTTCCATAGCAAAAGAAACAATCAATAAAGTAAACAGCCAACCTATAGAATGGAAGAAAATTTTTGCAAACTATACATCTGACCAAGGGTTAATATCCAGAATCTACAAGAAACTCAAACAACTCTACAAGAAAACAATAAATAATCCCATTAAAAAGTGGGCAAAAGACATGAACAGGCACTTTCTAAAGGAGACATATAGGTGACCAACAAACATGAAGAAATGCTCATTATTACGAATCATCAAAGTAATGCAAATCAAAACCACAATGAGATATCATCTGATACCAGTTAGAATGGCTATTATTAAAAAGTCTAAAAACAGCAGATGTTGGTGAGGATATGGAGAAAAAGAAATATTTATACACTTTTGGTGGGGATGTAAATTAGTACAACCTTTTGGAAAACAGTATGGAGATTTTCCAAAGGATTAAAAAGGACTAAAAATGGAATGATCATTTGATCCAGCAATCCTGATACCAGGTATATATGCAAAGAAAAGGAATCATTATATCAAAAAGATGTCTGCACTTGTATGTTTATAGCAGCATGATTCATGATTGTAAAGATATGGAATTAACCTAAGCACTCATCAGCAGATGATTGGATAAAGAAAATATTTTTTGATATCATGTCCCTTGCAGCATCATAAATGGAATGGAGGCCATTGTACTAAGTGAAATAACTCAGAAACAGAATTTGAATACTGCATGCTCTCACTTATAAGTGGGAGCTAAACAAAGGGTACACCTGGACATACAGAGTGTAATAATGACATGTGAGACTATAAAATGTGGGAGAGTGGGAGGGGATTGAGGATTGAAAAGTTACTTATTGGGTGCATTGTTCACTGTTGGGGTAATGGGTACACTAAAAGCCTAGACTTTACCACTATGCAATATACACATGTAAGAAAACTGCATTTGTACCCCCTAAATATATAAATTAATTAAAATAATAAAATGTGCAAAAATTTGAACAGATACTTCACAAAGAGAAGAATGATCAATAACAAAAAATTATCTATAAAATATTTATCAAAAGAGTGAAAAATAAGGTCACAGTGAAATACTACCAGAACCTATCAGAATGGCAAAAATTAAGGTCTGAAAGCATAAAATGTTAACAAGGAATTAAAGCTACTGAAAGTGAAACTGGGAGTATAAAGTGATACAACCACTTTGAAACAATTTCTGGAAGATTTTTATAAAATGAAATATATGTTCAACCTATAATCCAGCAATTTCACCACTAAATATTTACATAAGAGAAATAAAAGCATACATTTATAGAAAGACTTGTACAAGAATAATCACTGAAGATTACTCATAATAGTTCAAAACTGGAAACAGGGCAGGTATCCATCAACATAAGACTAGATAAACTGTGGTGTGCCCATACAATTGAGTACGATTAATTTTTTTAAACTACCAATAGACACAACATAGAAGAATCCCAAAAACATTATGTTGAAAGAAGTTTTACACAAAGGAATACACACTGTATGATTCTATTTATATGAAGAAGAGTTTACAAATTGTGTGTAAAGAGCTAGATAGTAAATGTTTAAACTTTATGGGTCATTTAGTAGTTGTAACTACTTAAATCTGCTGTTGTATTAAGAAAGCAGTTGTAGACAATAGGTAAACAAATAAGCATGGCTGTGTTTCAATAAAACTTTATTTATAAAAACAGGTGGTGGGATGGATTTGGACCATGGGCTATAGTTTGATAACTCCTGATACAGAACAAGCAAAACTAATACATTACAGAATAAAATTAGAACAATGGTTGCCTCTGAGGAATATGCAGATACAATTTTATTGAGAAAGTTAACAGAGGAACTTCATGGGATCAATGCGTTTGTTAGAACACATGGAATAACATATTCAGGAGTTGTGTTTTTCAAATCACATACGTTTTACCTCTAAAATAGGCAATTCTAAGATGATGTCTAAAATTGATTTCCTCTGGAGAACATGCCCTATGTGATTCCAGGGAATATGAATATAATGAATTTTACTTTCCTGATTAGGTTATGTTATATGTCACAGTTGACTTTTAAAAAAAGAGACTATATGGGTGGACCTGACCTAATCACATTGTCCCTTTAAATCTGGGTCTAGATGTCAGAAACAAAGAAGTCAGATAAATTTAAAGTGTGAAGAGATTCAATACAAGGGAGGCTTTTGGTTGGTAGATGAAGGGGGCCACATCTAAAGAGAGCCACATGGTAAGTAATATGGATGGTGGCATCCAGGAAATAAGAATAGCCCCTGCCTGATAGCTAGCAAGAAAATGGGAACTTCTATTCAATAGTCAAAAATGGTTCAGCATATGCAAATCAATAAATGTGACTCACAGCATAAAATGCATCCAAATTGAAAAATGAAATTGTCCCTCTTTGCAGATGACATGATCTTACATCTAGAAAAACCATAAGACTTCACACACACACACACACAAACATCTTGGGCCTGATAAACAAATTCAGTAAAGTTGCAGGATACAAAATCAATGTACAATAATCAGTAACTTTTTATATACCAATAGTGAACTCGCAAAGAAAGAAATCAAGAAGACAATCCAATTTGCAATGGCTACAAGAATATACCTAGGAATAAATTTAACCAAGAAGGTGAAAGACCTCTACAAGAAAAACTACAAAACACTGATGAAATAAATTGAAGAGGACACAAACAAATAGAAATACATCCCATGCTCATGGATTAGCAGAATTAATATTGTAAAAATGGCCATACTACCCAAAGAAATCTACAGATTCAAAGCAATTCTTACAAAAAAAACTGATGTAATTTTTCACAGAAATAGAAATCTTAAAAATTTTGTATAAAACCAAAAAAAGAAGAGCCTGAATAGCCAAAGCAATTCTGAATAGAAAAAAAAAATAAATCTGGAGGCACCACATTGAGTGAATTCAAAATATATGAAAAGGCTATAGTAACCAAAATAGTATGATATTGTTATTAAAAAAAAAACCAACAGAACAGAATAGAACACAGAAATAAATCTACATATTTACATCCAACTGATTTTTGACTAAGGTGCCAAAAGCATGCATTGCGGAATCGACACACTCTTCAATAAATAGTACTGAGAAAAATGGATATTCATATGCAGGACAATGAAACTAGACCCTTATCTCTCACCGTACACAAAATCAACTCAAGATAGATTAGAAAGCTTAAAAGTGAGACCCCAAAGTATACAACAACTAGAATAATACATAAGGAAATACTTCAAAGATTGGCCTAAAGAAAGATTTTATGGCTAAGATGTCAAAAGCGTAGGCAACTAAAACATAGAGAACTGGAATTACATTAAACTAAAAAGCTTTTGCACAACAAAGGAAACAATCAACAGAGTAAAGAGAAAAGCCACATAATAGGAGGGATTATTTGCAAACTCTGACATTCATCTGACAATGGACTAATATCTAGAATATATAGGAAATTCAAACAACTCAAGTAAAAACACTAATAATCTCATTAAAAATTGGAAAAAAATACATTAATATACATTTCTCAAAAGAAGAAATATTAATGGCCAACAAGTATGAAAAAAAATGCTTAATTATGATTCACCATCAAGACAATGCAAATCAAAGCCACAATGAGATATCCTCTTATTCCTGTTAAAAATGGCTATTACTAAAAAGATGAAAAACAACAAATGCCAGTGAGGATGAAGAGAGAGACTTTTATACACTGTAGAGGGGAATATAAATTGGTACAGCCACTATGAAAAATGGTATGGAGATTTCTCAAAGAACTAAAAGTAAAACTACCCTATGTTTCAGCATTCCTACTACTGGGTATATATCCAAGGGGGAAAAATCAGTATATCAAATAGCTGCACAGATGTTGGCAAGGATGTATAGAAAAGAGAATGCTTATACACTGTTGCTGTAATGTAAATTAGAGCAAACTATGGAAAATAGTATGAAAATTTCTCAAAAAACTACAAAAAGAACTACCCTTCAACTCAACCAACAATCCCACTACTGGGTATCTACCCAAAGGAAAATACGTCATTTTTTTTTTTTTTTATCAAAAAGACACTTGTACTGGTATGATCATTGCACCACTATTCACAGTAGCAAAGTTACGGAATCAACCTAATTATTCATTAATCAATGATAAAATAAAAAAATGTGGTGTATATCTACCATGTAATACTACTCAGTTATAAACAAGATGAAATAATGTCTGTTGCACCAACATCGATGGAACTGGAGGCTATTATCTTTAGTGAAATGACTCAGAAATGGAAAGTTAAAACTCGCATGTTCTCACTTATATGTGGGAGCAAAGCAATGGGAACACACGTACATACAAGTGGAATAATAGACACTGTACACTCCAAAAGGAGGGAGAGTGGGAGGGAAAAGGGATGAAATACTACCCACTGGGTATAATGTACAGTATTCAGGTGAGAGGTACACTAAAAGCCTAGATTTCACAACTACACAATATATCCATGTAACATAACTGTACTTGTACCCTTAAATCTATAAAAATAAAAACTAAATTTAAACAGACAGCTGCACTCTCATGTTTATTACAGCACTACTCACAAAAGAAAATATATGGAATAAACATGTCAATCAACAGACAAATTGATAAAGAGACTGTGCTATATATACACAATGGAATACTATTTGGCCAGTAAAATAGAATGAAATCATGTCATTTGTAGCAACATGTGTGGAACTGGAAGTCATTATGTTAAGTGAGATAAGCCAGGCCCAGAAAAACAAATATGAGGTGTTGTCACTCATATGTGGGAGATTAAAAAAAGTTGATGTCACGGAGGTAGAGAGTAAAATGATGAATACCAGAGGCTGGGAAAGGTGTGTGTGTTGGGGGTGGGGAATAAAGAGGGGTTAATGGGTACAATTATTTCCATTATGTTAGATAGAAGAATTGTGCTCTAATATATGATAGCAGAGTAGAGTGACTATAGTTAAGAACAATGTACTGTATACTTCAAAATAGTGAAAAGGGAGGAGCTTGACATCTTTCCAATGCAAAAAAATGATAAATATTGAAGTTGACAAATACCGTAAATAACTTAACTTATCATTAAATATTATATGCATGTAATAAAATATCACATGTCTTCATAAATATGTGCAAATATTATCTGTAAATAAAAACCCCCTTGATGTGGATCTTGGCAATAATTTTTTGGATATGAAATCAAAAACAGGCAGTAAAAGCAAAATAAACAAGTGAAACTACATCAAATTAAAAAGTTTATTTTGGGGGATGCTTTCCAAGATGGCCGAATAGGAACAGCTCCGATCTACAGCTCCCAGCGTGAGCAATGCAGAAGATGGGTGATTTCTGCATTTCCATCTGAGGTAACAGGTTCATCTCACTAGGGAGTGCCAGATAGTGGGCACAGGACAGTGGGTGCAGCACACCGTGCAGGTGCATGAGCCAAAGCAGGGTGAGGCATTGCCTCACTCAGGAAGCACAGGGGGTCAGGGAGTTCCCTTTCCTAGTCAAAGAAACGGGTGACAGACGGCACCTGGAAAATTGGGTCACTCCCACCCTAATACTGCGCTTTTCTGACAGGCTTAAAAAATGGCGCACCAGGAGATTATATCCTGCACATGGCTCAGAGGGTCCTACGCCCACGGAGTCTCACTGATTGCTAGCACAGCAGTCTGAGATCAAACTGCAAAGTGACAGCGAGGCTGGGGGAGGGGCGCCCGCCATTGCCCAGGCTTGCTTAAGTAAACAAAGCAGCCAGGAAGCTCGAACTGGGTGGAGCCTACCACAGCTCAAGGAGGCCTGCCTGCCTCTGTAGGCTCCACCTCTGGGGGCAGGGCACAGACAAACAAAAAGACAGCAGTAACCTCTGCAGACCTAAATGTCCCTGTCTGACAGCTTTGAAGAGAGTAGTGATTCTCCCAGCACACAGGTGGCGATCTGAGAATGGGCAGACTGCCTCCTCAAGTGGGTCCCTGACCCCTGACCCCCGAGCAGCCTAATTGGGAGGCACGCCCCAGTAGGGGCAGACTGACACCTCACACAGCCGGGTACTCCTCTGAGACAAAACTTCCAGAGGAACGATCAGACAGCAGCATTCACGGTTCATGAAAATCCGCTGTTCTGCAGCCACCGCTGCTGATACCCAGGCAAACAGGGTCTGGAGTGGACCTCTAGCAAACTCCAACAGACCTGCAGCTGAGGGTCCTGTCTGTTAGAAGGAAAAATAACAAACAGGAAGGACATCCACACCAAAAACACATCTGTACATCACCATCATCAAAGACCAAAAGTACATAAAACCACAAAGATGGGGAAAAAACAGCAGAAAAACCGGAAACTCTAAAAAGCAGAGCACCTCTCCTCCTCCAAAGGAACGCAGTTCCTCACCAGCAACGGAACAAAGCTGGATGGAGAATAACTTTGACGAGTTGAGAGAAGAAGTCTTCAGACGATCAAACTACTCTGAGCTACAGGAGGAAATTCAAACCAATGGCAAAGAAGTTAAAAACTTTGAAAAAAAATTAGACGAATGTATAACTAGAATAACCAACACAGAGAAGTGCTTAAAGGAGCTGAAGGAGCTGAAAGCCAAGGCTCGAGAACTACGTGAAGAATGCAGAAGCCTCAGGAGCCGATGCGATCAACTGAAAGAAAGGGTATCAGTGATGGAAGATGAAATGAATGAAATGAAGCGAGAAGGGAAGTTTATAGAAAACAGAATAAAAAGAAATGAACAAAGCCTCCAAGAAATATGGGACTATGTGAAAAGAACAAATCTATGTCTGATTGGAGTACCTGAAAGTGACGGGGAGAATGGAACCAAATTGGAAAACACTCTGCAGGATATTATCCAGGAGAACTTCTCCAATCTAGCAAGGCAGGCCAACATTCAGATTCAGGAAATACAGAGAACGCCACAAAGACACTCCTCGAGAAGAGCAACTCCAAGACACGTAATTGTCAGATTCAACAACGTTGAAATGAAGGAAAAAATGTTAAGGGCAGCCAGAGAGAAAGGTCAGGTTACCCACAAAGGGAAGCCCATCAGACTAACAGCTGATGTCTTGGCAGAAACTCTACAAGCCAGAAGAGGGTGGGGGCCAATATTCAACATTCTTAAAGAAAAGAATTTTCAATCCAGAATTTCATATCCAGCCAAACTAAGCTTCATAAGTGAAGGAGAAATAAAATCCTTTACAGACAAGCAAATGCTGAGAGATTTTGTCACCACCAGGCCTACCCTAAAAGAGCTCCTGAAGGAAGCACTAAACATGGAAAGGAACAACTGGTACCAGCCACTGCAAAATCATGCCAAATTGTAAAGACCATCAAGGCTAGGAAGAAACTGCATCAACTAACGAGCAAAATAACCAGCTAACATCATAATGACAGGATCAAATTCACACATAACAATATTAACATTAAATGTAAATGGACTAAATACTACAATTAAAAGACACAGACTGCCAAACGGGACAAAGAGTCAAGACCCATCAGTGTGCTGTATTCAGGAGACCCATCTAACGTGCAGAGACACACATAGGCTCAAAATAAAAGGATGGAGGAAGATCTACCAAGCAAATGGAAAACAAAAAAAGGCAGGGCTTGCAATCCTAGTCTCTGATAAAACAGACTTTAAACCAACAAAGATCAAAAGAGACAAAGAAGGCCATTACATAATGGTAAAAGGATCAATTCAACAAGAAGAGCTAACTATCCTAAATATATATGCACCCAATACAGGAGCACCTAGATTCATAAAGCAAGGCCTGAGTGACCTACAAAGAGACTTAGACTCCCACACATTAATAATGGGAGACTTTAACACCCCACTGTCAACATTAGACAGATCAACGAGACAGAAAGTTAACAAGGATACCCAGGAATTGAACTCAGCTCTGTACCAAGCAGACCTAATAGACATTTAGAGAACTCTCCACTGCAAATCAACAGAATATACATTTTTTTCAGCACCACACCACACCTATTCCAAAATTGACCACATAGTTGGAAGTAAAGCTCCCCTCAGCAAATGTAAAAGAACAGAAATTATAACAAACTGTCTCTCAGACTGCAGTGCAATGAAACTAGAACTCAGGATTAAGAAAGTAACTAAAAACTGCTCAACTACATGGAAACTGAACAACCTGCTCCTGAATGACTACTGAGTACATAACAAAATGAAAGCAGAAATAAAGATGTTCTTTGAAATGAATGAGAACAAAGACACAACATCCCAGAATCTCTGGGACACATTCAAAGCAGTGTGTAGAGGGAAACTTATACCACTAAATGCTCACAAGAGAAAGCAGGAAAGATCCAAAATTAACACGCTAACATCACAATTAAAAGAACTAGAAAAGCAAGAGGAAACACATTCAAAAGCTAGCAGAAGGCAAGAAATAACTAAAATCAGAGCAGAATTGAAAGAAATAGAGACACAAAAAATCCTTCAAAAAATTAATGAATCCAGGAGCTGGTTTTTTGAAAAGATCAACAAAATTGATAGACTAGCAAGACTAATAAAGAAGAAAAGAGAGAAGAATCAAATAGACGCAATAAAAAACAATAAAGGGGATATCACCACTGATCCCACAGAAATACAAACTAAAATCAGAGACTACTACAAACTCCTCTACACAAATAAACTAGAAAATCTAGGAGAAATGGATAAATTCCTCAACACACACACCCTCCCAAGACTAAACCAGGAAGAAGTTGAATCTCTGAATAGACCAATAACAGGAGCTGAAATTGTGGCAATAATCAATAGCTTACCAACCAAAAAGAGTCCAGGACCAGATGGATTCACAGCCGAATTCTACCAGAGGTACAAGCAGGAACTGGTACCATTCCTTCTGAAACTATTCCAATCAATAAAAAAGAGGGAATCCTCCCTAACTCATTTTATGAGGCCAGCATCATCCTGATACCAAAGCCTGGCAGAGACACAACAAAAAAAGAGAATTTTAGACCAATACCCTTGATGAACATCGATGCAAAAATCCTCAATAAAATGCTGGCAAACAGAATCCAGCAGCACATCAAAAAGCTTATCCACCATGATCAAGTGGGCTTCATCCCTGGGATGCAAGGCTGGTTCAATATACAGAAATCAATAAATGTAATCCAGCATATAAACAGAACCAAAGACAAAAACCACATGATTATCTCAATAGATGCAGAAAAGGCTTTTGACAAAATTCAACAACGCTTCATGCTAAAAACTCTCAATAAATTAGGTATTGATGGGACGTATCTCAAAATAATGAGAGCTATCTATGACAAACCCATAGCCAATATCATACTGAATGGGCAAAAACTGGAAGCATTCCTTTGGAAAACTGGCACAAGACAGGGATGCCCTCTCTCACCACTCCTATTCAACATAGTGTTGGAAGTTCTGGTCAGGACAATCAGGCAGGAGATGGAAATAAAGGGTATTCAATTAGGAAAAGAGGAATTCAAATTGTCCCTGTTTGCAGATGTCATGATTGTATACCAAGAAAACCCCATTGTCTCAGCCCAAAACCTCCTTAAGCTGATAAGCAACTTCAGCAAAGTCTCAGGATACAAAATCAATGTACAAAAATCACAAGCATTCTTATACACCAATAACAGACAAACGGAGAGCCAAATCATGAGTGAACTCCCATTCACAATTGCTTCGAAGAGAATAAAATACTTAGGAATCCAACTTACAAGGGATGGGAAGGACCTCTTCAAGGAGAACTACAAACCACTGCTCAATGAAATAAAAGAGGATACAAACAAATGGAAAAACATTCCATGCTCATGGGTAGGAAGAATCAACATTGTGAAAATGGCCATACTGCCCAAGGTAATTTACAGATTCAATGCCATCCCCATCAAGCTATCAATGACTTTCTTCACAGAATTGGAAAAAACTACTTTAAAGTTCATATGGAACTGAAAAAGAGCCTGCATCGCCAAGTCAACCCTAAGCCAAAAGAACAAAGCTGGAGGCATCACACTGCCTGACTTCAAACTATGCTACAAGGCTACAGTAACCAAAACAGCATGGTACTGGTACCAAAACAGAGATATAGATCGATGGAACAGAACAGAGCCCTCAGAAATAATGCCACATATCTACAACTATCTGATCTTTGAAAAACCTGAGAAAAACAAGCAATGGGGAAAGGATTCCCTATTTAATAAATGGTGCTGGGAAAACTGGCTAGCCATATGCAGAAAGCTGAAACTGGATCCCTTCCTTACACCTTATACTAAAATTAATTCAAGATGCATTAAAGACTTAAATGTTAGACCTAAAACCATAAAAGCCCTAGAAGAAAACCTAGGCAATACCATTCAGGACATAGGCATGGGCAAGGACTTCATGTCTAAAACACCAAAAGCAATGGCAACAAAAGTCAAAGTTGACAAATGGGATCTAATTAAACTAAAGAGCTTCTGAACAGCAAGAAGAAACTACCATCAGAGTGAACAGGCAACCTACAAAATGGGAGAAAATTTTCACAACCTCCTCATCTGACAAAGGGCTAATATCCAGAATCTACAATGAACTCAAACAAATTTACAAGAAAAAAACAAACAACCCCATCAACAAGTGGGCAAAGGACATGAACAGACACTTCTCAAAAGAAGACATTTATGCAGCCAAAAGATACATGAAAAAATGCTCGCCATCACTGACCATCAGAGAAATGCAAATCAAAACCGCAATGAGATACCATCTCACACCAGTTAGAATGGCAATCATTAAAAAGTCAGGAAACAACAGGTGCTGGAGAGGATGTGGAGAAATAGGAACACTTTTACACTGTTGGTGGGACTGTAAACTAGTTCAACCATTGTGGAAGTCAGTGTGGCGATTCCTCAGGGATCTAGAACTAGAAATACCATTTTATCCAGCCATCCCATTACTGGGCATATACCCAAAGGACTATAAATCAAGCTGCTATAGAGACACATGCACATGTATGTTTATTGCGGCACTATTCACAATAGCAAAGACTTGGAACCAACCCAAATGTCCAACAACGATAGGCTGGATTAAGAAAATGTGGCACATATACACCATGGAATACTATGCAGCCATAAAAAATGATGAGTTCATGTTTTTTGTAGGGACGTGGATGAAATTGGAAATCATCATTCTCAGTAAACTATCACAAGAACAAAAAATCAAACACCGCATATTCTCACTCATAGTTGGGAATTGAACAAGGAGAACACATGGACACAGGAAGGGGAACATCACACTCTGGGGACTGTTGTGGGGTGGGGGGAGGTGGGAGGGATAGCATTAGGAGATATACCTAATGCTAAATGGCGAGTTAATGGGTGCAGCACACCAGCATGGCACATGTATACATATGTAACTAACCTCCACATTGTGCACATGTACCCTAAAACTTAAAGTATAATAATAATAAAATAAAAAATAAAAATAAAAAAAGTTTATTGTTTTGCTTTTTTAACTTTTATTTTAAGTTCAGGGTACGTTTGCAGGTTTGTTACACAGATAAACGTGTCATGGGGGTTTATTGTACAGACTATTCCATCAGTTGAGTATTAAGCCTAGTACACATTAGTTATTTTTCCTGATGTTCTCCCTCCTCCAACTCTCTGCCCTCCAATAGGCCCCTGAGTGTGTTATTCCACTCTTATTTGTTTGTGTGTTCTTATCATTTAGCTCCCACATGTAATGAGAACATGCAGTATTTGGTTTTCTGTTTCTGTGTTAGTTTGCTAAAAATAATGGCCTCCAACTCCATCCATGTCCCTGAAAAGGACATAATCTAGTTCTTCTTTATGGCTGTATAGTATTCCATGTTGTATATGTACCACATTTTCTTTATCCAGTTTATCTTTGATGGGCATTTAGGTTGATTCCATGTCTTTGCTATTGTGAATAATGTTGCAGTGAACTCACGTGTGTGTGTCTTTATAATCGAATGATTTATATTCCTTTGGGTATATACACAGTTACGGAGTTGTTGAGTCAAATGGTATTTCTGTCTCTTTTTATTTTTTTTTTAATTTTACTTTAAGTTCTGGGATACATGTGCAGAAGGTGCAGGTTTGTTGCATAGGTATATGTGTGCCACGGTGGCTTGCTGCACCTATCAACCCATCACCTAGGTTTTAAGCTCTGGAGGGATTAGCTATTTGTCCTGATGCTGTCCCTCCTCTCATTGCCCCTTCCCTGATAGGCCCTGGTGTGTGTTGTTTCTCTTCTTCTGCCCGTGTGTTCTCATTGTGTAACTCACATTTATGAGTAAGAACATGTGGTGTTTGGTTTTCTGTTCCTGTGTTAGTTTGCTGAGGATGATGGCTTCCAGCTTAATCTATGTCCCTGCAAGGGACATAATCTCATTCCTATTCATGGCTGCAGAGTATTCCATGTTGTATATGTACCACATTTTCTTTATGCAGTCTATCATTGCTGGGCATTTGAGTTAGTTCCATGTCTTTGTTATTGTGAATAGTGTTGCAATAAACATATCTGTGCATGTATTTTTATAATAGAATAACTTATATTCCTTTGGGTATATACACAGTAATGGGATTGCTGGGTCAAATGGTATTTCTGGTTCTAGATTCTTGATGAATTGCCACACTGTCTTCCACAATGGTTGAATTAATTGACATTCTCACCAACAGTGTAAAAGCATTCCTATTTCTCCACAGCCTCACAAGCATCTGCTGTTTCTTGACTTTTTAGTAATCGCCATTCTCACTGATGTCAGATGGTATCTCATTGACTTTTTGATTTTCATTTCTCTAATAATTAGTGATGTTGAGCTTATTTTCATATGTTTGTTGGCCACATGTCATCTTTTGAGAATTCTCTGTTGACATCCCCTGCCCACTTTTTTAATGAGGTTGTTTGGTTTTTTTTCTTGTAAATTTGTTTAAGTTCCTTGTAGATTTTGGATATTAGACCTTTGTCAGATGGATAGATTGCAAACCTTTTCTCCCATTCTGTACGTTGCCTATTCACTCTGATGATTGTTTGGCTGTGCAGAAGCTCTTTAGTTTAATTAAATCCTATTTTTCAATATTTGCTTTTGTTACCATTGCTTTTGATGATTTCATCATAAAACATTTGCCCATGCCTATGTCCTGAATGGTAATACCTAGGTTTTCTTCTAGGGCTTTTATGGTTTTTGGTTTTATATTTGTCTTTAATATATCTTGAGTTAAATTTTCTTTTTTTATTTTATTTTATTATTATTATACTTTAAGTTTTAGGGTACATGTTCACAATGTGCAGGTTTCTTACATGTGTATACATGTGCCATGTTGGTGTGCTGCACCTGTCAACTCGTCATTTAGCATTAGTTATACCTCCTAATGCTATCCCTCCCCCCTCCCCCCAACCCACAACAGTCCCCGGAGTGTGATGTTCCCCTTCCTGTGTCCAAGTGTTCTCATTGTTCAGTTCCCACCTATGAGTGAGAACATGCAGTGTTTGGTTTTTTGTCCTTGTGATAGTTTGCTGAGAATGATGGTTTCCAATTTCATCCATGTCCCTACAAAGGACATGAACTCATCATTTTTTATGGCTGCATAGTATTCCATGGTGTATATGTGCCACATTTTCTTAATCCAGCCTATCGTTGTTGGACATTTGGGTTGGTTCCAAGTCTTTGCTATTGTGAATAGTGCCGCAATAAACATACGTGTACATGTGTCTTTATAGCAGCATGATTTATAATCCTTTGGGTATATACCCAGTAATGGGATGGCTGGGTCAAATGGTATTTCTAGTTCTAGATCCCTGAGGAGTCACCACACTGTCTTCCACAATGGTTGAACTAGTTTAAAGTCCCACCACCAGTGTAAAAGTGTTCCTATCTCTCCACATCCTCTCCAGCACCTGTTGTTTCCTGACTTTTTAATGATCGCCATTCTAACTGGTGTGAGGTGGTATCTCATTGTGGTTTTGATTTGCATTTCTCTGATGGCCAGTGATGATGAGCATTTTTTCATGTGTTTTTTGGCTGCATAAATGTCTTCTTTTAAGAAGTGTCTGTTCATATCCTTCACCCACTTTTTGATGGGGGTTTTTTTTTTCTTGTAAATTTGTTTCAGTTCATTGTAGATACTGGATATTAGCCCTTTGTCAGATGAGTAGGTTGCGAAAATTTTCTCCCATTTTGTCAGTTGCCTGTTCACGCTGATGATAGTTTCTTTTGCTGTGCAGAAGCTCTTTAGTTTAATTAGATCCCATTTGTTAATTCTGGCTTTTGTTAAATTTTCTATAAGGTTTAAGGAATGGGTCCAGTTTTAGTTTTCTGCACATGGCTAGCTAGTTTTTCCAGCACCATTTATTAAATAGGGAATCCTTTCCCCATTGATTGTTTTTGTCAGGTTTGTCAAAGATCAGATAGCTGTAGATGTGCGGTCTTATTTCTAAAATCTCTATTCTATTCCATTGGTCAAAGTTTCTGTTTTTGTACCAGTACCATGCTGTTTTGGTTACTGTAGCCTTGTAGTATAGTTTGAAGTCAGGTAGTGTGATGCCCCCAGCTTTGTTCTTTTGGTTTAGAATTGTCTTGGCTATACAGGCTCTTTTGTGGTTCCATATGAGTTTTTTAAGTAGTTTGTTTTTTCTAATTCTGTGAAGAATGTCAGTGGTAGTTTGATGGGAATAGCCTTGAATCTATAAATTACTTTGGGCATCATGGTCATTTTCACAATATTGATTATTTCTATTTATAAGGATGGAATCTTTTCCCATTTGTTTGTGTCTTCTCTTATTTCCTTGAGCAACGGTTCATAGTTCTCCTTGAGGAGTTCCTTCATATCTCTCGTTAGCTGTATTCCCAGGTATTTTATTCTCTTTGTAACAATTGTAAATAGAAGTTCATTCATGACTTGGCTTTCTGCTTGTCTATTGTTGTGTGTAAGAATTATTGAGATTTTTGCACATTGATTTTGTATCCTGAGATTTTACTGAAGTTGCTTATCAGCTTAAGAAGCTTTTGGGCTGAGACAATGGAGTTTTCTAAATATAAAATCATGTCATCTGCCAATAGAGACAATTTGACTTTCTGTCTTCCTATTTGAATATCCCTTATTTATTTCTCTTGTTTGATTGCCCTAGGCAGAACTTCCAATACTCTGTTTAATATGAGTGGTGAGAGACGACATTTTTGTTTTTTGCAAGCTTTAAAAAAGAATGCTTCCAGCTTTTTCCCATTCAGTATGATATTGGCCGTGGGTTTATCATAAATAGCTCTTATTATTTTGAGATATGTTCCATCAATACCTAGTTCATTGACAGTTTTTAACATGACGGGATGTTGAATTTTATCAGAGGCCTTTTCTGCATCTAATGAGATATTCATAGGTTTTTTTGTCATTGGTTTTGTTTATGTGATAAATTACATTTATTAATTTGAATAGGTTGAATTGGCCTTGTATCTCAGGTAGAAAGCCAACTTGATCATGGTAGATAAGCTTTTTGATGTACTGCTGGGTTCAGTTTTCCAGTATTTTATTGAGGATTTTTGCATTGATGTTCATCAGGAATATTGGCCTGAAGTTTTCTTTTTTTGTTATGTCTCTGCCAAGTTTTGGTATCAGGATGATGCTGGCCTCATAAAATGAGTTAGGGAGGAGTTCCTCCTTTTTAATTGTTTGGAATAGTTTCAGAAGGTATGGTATTGATATGGAAGGGAAGTCGGGGGAAGGGAAGGGAATGGTCACTTTAAATAATACAGAAGGAGGGAAGGAAAGTGCTGGGGTAAGAGGGCGTAGTCCCTGGCTAGGGCTCCACCCCCGGGTCCTGTGCACACAGATCTAGGTGAGGACAGGCAGTTTTTATCTTTCTGCCCAAATGTTGCATTTTCCAAGACCACTCTAGCCTGCCACACCCCCATCCTGTGCCTATTAAAAAAAACCCAAGACCCTAACAAGCAGACACACAAGCAGCTAGACATCAAGAGGAACACATCAGTAAAAGAAGACACAGGTGGCTGGATGTTGAGAGGAACACATCAGCAGAGGAACACACAGGAGGCTGGATGTCGAGAGGAACACACAGACAGGCACTGGCCCACCAGCAGGCCACCGACTGGCAGAATGATGTTGAGTTTGGCTGGCATAGTTGAAAGAGAGCTTGGGCCACCAAGCAGCCTGACTCTGGGGAAAACTATCTAACTTCTGACTCCCCCATGTGCTGAGAGCTATTTCCACTCAATTAAACCTGGCACTCATTCTCCAAGCCCACGTGTGATCCAATTCTCCAAGCACACCGAGGCAAGAACCCTGAGATACAGAAAGCCCTCTGTCCCTGTGATAAGACAGAGTGGTCTAATTTAGTTGACTAACACGAGCCGCCTACAGATGGCTAAACTAAAAGAACAACCTGTAACACATGGCCACTGGGGCTTCAGCTGTAAACATTCACCCCTAGACACTGCTGTGGGGTTGGAGCCCTATAGCCTGCCCATCTGTAAGCTCCTCTAGAGGTATGAACAGTGGGGCACTGACGAAGTGAGCCACACTCCCATCGCATGCCCTGTGAGGGGGACAAGGGATAGGTCCCCTTTCAGTACCAGCTCCTCTTTGAACCTCTGTTACAATTTGGCTATGAATCCATCTGTTTCTGGGCTTTGTTTTTGGTTGGTAGGCTATTTATTACTGCCTCAATCTCAGAGCATGTTATTGGCCTATTCAGGGATTTGACTTATTCCTGATTTAGCCTTCAGAGAGTGTATGTGTCCAGGAATTTATCCATTTCTTCTAGATTTTCTAGTTTATTTCCATAGAGGCATTTATAGTATTCACTGATGGCAGTTTGTATCTCTTTTGGGTCAGAGGTAATATTCCCTCTGTTATTTTTTATTGTGTCTATTTTATTCTTCTCTCTTTTCTTCTTTATTAGTCTAGCTAGTGGTGTATCTGTTTTATTATTTTTTAAAATTCAGTTCTTGAATTTGTTAATTTTTTGAAGGAGTTTTTTGTGTCTCTATCTCCTTCGGTTCCTCTCTGATCTTATTTTTTGCCTTTTGCTAGCTTTTGGATTTTTTTGCTCTTGCTTCTCTAGTTTGATTAATTGTGATGTTAGGGTGTTGATTTAAGATCTTTCTAGCTTTCTGATGTGGGCATTTAGTGCTGTAAATTTCCCTCTTAACACTGCTTCAATTGTGTCTCAGAGATTCTGGTACGTTGTCTTTGTTCTTGTTGGTTTCAATAAACTTCTTTATTTCTACCGTAATTTCATTATTTACCCAGGAGTCATTCAGGAGCAGTTGTTAAATTTCCATGTAGTTGTATGGTTTTGAGTGAGTTTCTTATTCTTGAGTTCCAATTTGATTGCACTGTGGTCTGACAGACTGTTTCTTATTATATCAGTAATTTTACATTAGCTGAGGAGTGTTTTACTTCCAATTATGTGGTCAATTTTACAATAAGTACCATGTGGTACTGAGAAGAATGTATATTCTGTTGTTTTGGGGTGGAGAGTTCTGTCAATATCTAATAGGTTCACTTGATCCAGAGCTGAGTTCAAGTCCTGAATACCCTTGTTAATTTTCTCTCTTGTTGATCTTTCTAATATTAACGGTAGGGTGTTAAAGTCTTCCATTATTGTTGTGTGGGAGTTTAAGTCTCTTTTTAGGTCCCTAAGAACTTGTTTTATAAATCTGGGTGCTCCTGTATTGGATGTCTATATATTTAGGAACATGTTGAATTGATCCCTTTAGAAGTATGTAATGCTCTTCTTTTTCTTTATTAATCTTCATTGGTTTAAAGTCTGTTTTGTCAGAGAGTAAGATTGTAACCCCTGCTTTTTATTGCTTTTCATTTGCTTGATAAATATCTCTCCATCTCCTTATTTTGAGCCTATGTGTGTCTTGCACATGAGATGGATCTCTTGAATACAGCACACCAATGAGTCTTGATTATTTATCCAATTTGCCAGTCTGTGTCTTTTCAAATTAAAAAGTTTCTGCATTGCAAAGCATATAATTAACAAAACTAAAAGGTACCTTACAGACCCACCAACAGTGTAAAAGTGTTCCTATTTCTCCACATCCTCTCCAGCAACTGTTGTTTCCTGACTTATTAATGATCGCCATTCTAGCTGGTGTGAGATGGTATCTCATTGTTTTGATTTGCATTTATCTAATGACCAGTGATGATGAACATTTTTTCATGTGTCTGTTGGCTGCATAAATGTCTTCTGTTGAGAAATGTCTGTTCATATCCTTTGCCCACTTTTTGATAGGGTTGTCTGGTTTTTTCTTGTAAATTTGTTTGAGTTCTTTGTAGATTCTGGATATTAGCTCTTTGTCAGATGAGTAGATTGCAAAAATTTTCTCCCATTCTGTAGGTTGCCTGTTAACTCTGATGGTAGCTTCTTTTGCTGTGCAGAAGCTCTTTAGTTTAATTAGATCCCATTTGTTGCCATTGCTTTACACTGTTGGTGGGACTGTAAAGTGGTTCAACCATTGTGGAAGACAGTGTGGCAATTCCTCAAGGATCTAGAACTAGAAATACCATTTGACCCAACCATCCCATTACTGGGTATATACCCAAAGGATTATAAATCATGCTGATATAAGGACACATGCACACGTGTGTTTATTGTGGCACTATTCACAGTAGCAAAGACTTGGAACCAACCCAAATGTCCATCAATGATAGACTAGATTAAGAAAATGTGGCACATATACACCATGGAATACTATGCAGCCATAAAAAAGGATGAGTTCATGTCCTTTATAGGGACATGGATGAAGCTGGAAACCATCACTCTCAGCAAACTATCGCAGGGACAAAAAACCAAACACTGCATGTTCTCACTCACAGGTGGGAATTGAACAATGAGAACACTTGGACACAGGAAGCAGAACATCACACACCAGGGCCTGTCATGGGGTGGGGGGAGGGGGAAGGGATAGCATTAGGAGATATACCTAATGTCAATGACGAGTTCATTGGTGCAGCACACCAACATGGCACATGTATACATATGTAACAAACCTTAAATACTTTAAGTTCTAGGGCACATGTACCCTAGAACTTAAAGTATTAAAAAAAAAAAAAAAGAAAACCTATTTGATTGGTTAGAGTGAAAAGACCCTAGTTAGAGGGTAGTTGCTGTTTTCTGACTGGTAAAGTCCCTTGTTTCATTTTACTGTTTACATTGAGCTTCAGTTTACTTACTTAAAGCACTGGAGCAACTCAGCCTAATGACCTCCTAAATGAAAAAACAAATAATAATAATGAATAGAACATACAACACGTAGTTCTTACCATTCCTAAAAATTTCATTCCATATGTAAGAATGCTAAAGTTCAAATACAATACTCATTCATTTAATATACGATAAACATTGTATGTATGGAAATTAATCCTCTCCATTACTATATCCCCAGAGCCTGCCTCAACACTTGGCTCATATTAAATTCGTAATAGATATTTGCTTAATCAAATGTTAAAATTATTGAGAAATACATTGTAACTAAGAAATTAACAGATAAAACAGGTTATAGAAGAAGTGATGGTGAGCAATAAAATAGGTGAAATAATTAAATCTTTGAGAAGAGGTGTAATGTAATTATAAAACTGAATGTATCTGGGATTTCTGTGATATGGATTTTATTATTTGAACATTTTCTTGATCAGAACATTCCAGAATTATTTATTGAAACTAGGAAGTGATAGGATGATGAGAGAGAGGTAATGAGTAAGGTATTCTACATCTCATCTTTTATAAGGTGAAGTAAGTAGTTACCATCTCTGTCTTTATATTGGTATGTAGGAGGAAATTAATTCTGTTATGAATAACAATAAAATAAAATCATAATGTAAATTTTTTTTCTTTTTTTATACTTTAAGTTTTAGGGTACATGTGCACAATGTGCAGGTTTGTTACATATGTATACATGTGCCATGTTGGTGTGCTGCACCCATTAACTCATAATTTAGCATTAGGTATATCTCCTAATGCTATCCCTCCCTCCTCCCCCCACCCCACAACAGGCCCCAGTGTGTGATGTTCCGCTTCTTGTGTCCATGTGTTCTCATTGTTCAATTTCCACCTATGAGTGATAACATGCAATATTTGGTTTTTCATCTTTGCGATAGTTTGCTGAGAATGATGGTTTCCAGTTTCATCCATGTCCCTACAAAGGACATGAACTCATCATTTTTTATGGCTGCATAGTATTCCATGGTGTATATGTGCCACATTTTCTTAATCCAGTCTATCATTGTTGGACATTTGGGTTTGTTCCAAGTCTTTGCTATTGTGAATAGTGCCACAATAAACACACATGTGCATGTGTCTCTATAGCAGCATCATTTATAATCCTTCAGGTATATACCCAGTATTGGGATGGCTGGGTCAAATGGTCTTTCTAGTTTTAGATCCCTGAGGAATCGCCACACTGACTTCCACAATGGTTGAACTGGTTTACAGTCCCACCAACAATGTAAAAGTGTTCCTATTTCTCCACAGCCTCTCCAGCACCTGTTGTTTCCTGACTTTTTAATGATTGCCATTCTAACTGGTGTGAGATGATATCTCACTGCGGTTTTGATTTGCATTTCTCTGATGGCCAGTGATAGTGAGCATTTTTTCATGTATCTTTTGGCTGCATAAATGTCTTCTTTT
This sequence comes from Pongo pygmaeus, assembly GCF_028885625.2. NCBI lineage: Eukaryota > Metazoa > Chordata > Mammalia > Primates > Hominidae > Pongo > Pongo pygmaeus. Next base: position 84,639,057 of record NC_072396.2, on the reverse strand, counting down.
GAGAAATGCCTGTTCATATCCTTTGCCCACTTGTTGATGGGGTTGTTTTTTTTTTTCTTGTAAATTTGTTTGAGTTCATTGTAGATTCTGGATATTAGCCCTTTGTCAGATGAGTAGATTGCAAAAATTTCCCCTCATTTTGTAGGTTGCCTGTTCACTCTGATGGTAGTTTCTTTTGCTGTGCAGAAGCTCTTGAGTTTAATTAGATCCCATTTGTCAATTTTGGCTTTTGTTGCCATTGCTTTTGGTGTTTTACACACGAAGTCCTTGCCCATGCCTATGTCCTGAATGGTATTTCCTAGGTTTTCTTCTAGGGTTTTTATGGTTTTAGGTCAAACATGTAAGTCTTTAATCCATCTTGAATTAATTTTTGTATAACGTGTAAGGAAGGGATCCAGTTTCAGCTTTCTACATATGGCCAGCCAGTTTTCCCAGCACCATTTATTAAATAGGGTATCCTTTCCCCATTGCTTGTTTTTTGTCAGGTTTTTCAAAGATCAGATGGTTGTAGATGTGTGGTATTATTTCTGAGAGCTCTGTTCTGTTCCATTGGTCTATATCTCTGTTTTGGTACAGTACCATGCTGTTTTGGTTACTGTAGCCTTGTAGTATAGTTTGAAGTCAGGTAGTGTGATGCCTCCAGCTTTGTTCCTTTGGCTTAGGATTGACTTGGCAATGCAAGCTCTTTTTTGGTTCCATATGAACCTTAAAGTAGTTTTTTCCAATTCTGTGAAGAAAGTCATTGGTAGCTTGATGGGGATGGCATTGAATCTGTAAATTACCTTGGGCAGTGTGGCCATTTTCACGATATTGACTCTTCCTATCCATGAGCATGGAATGTTCTTCCATTTGTTTGTATCCTCTTTTATTTCATTGAGCAGTGGTTTGTAGTTCTCCTTGAAGAGGTCTTTCACATCCCTTGTAAGTTGGATTCCTAGGTATTTTATTCTCTTTGGAGCAATTGTGAATGGGAGTTCATTCATGATTTGGCTCTTCATTTGTCTGTTATTTGTATGTAAGAATGCTTGTGATTTTTGCACATTGTTTTTGTATCCTGAGACTTTACTGAAGTTGCATATCAGCTTAAGGAGATTTTGGGCTGAGGCAATAAGGTAAAATTTTAAAACCACTAAAGAAAAATGATCAAGCAAATTTGGTCCATATAACAAAACGAGAGGAAGCTACTTCAAGAAAACATAAATAAATAAATGAATAAATAAGTAACTAAAACCAAATTCAAAATGAGATGAACGAGGGCCTAAAAATTCGTTGTAACAAATGAGAATGAATTAAACACTTTTTTAAAGACAAAAAAAGTACTTTACAGATTGAGAAAAAAATTTGCAAACCACACATCTGATAAGGGATTATTATATAAAAAGTATAAAGAAGCCCTAAACTCTATAACAAAAAATAATCCAATTTAAAGGTGAGCAAAACACCTGAATAGACATTTTTCTAAAGAAGACATATGAATGGCCTACAGGTATAAGATGTTCCAGGAACATAAAACCAAACACTGCATGTTTTCACTCATAAGTCGGAGTTGAACAATAAGAACACATGAATGCAGGGAGGGAAACCAGAAACCAGGGCCTGTTGGGGGGTGGGGGATGAGGGCTCGGAACTTAGAGGATGGATCAGTAGGTGCAGCAAACAACCATGGCACGCGTATACCTATGTAACAAACCTGCACGTTCTGCACATGTATCCCGAGACTTAAAGCAACAACAAAAAAAGATGTTCAACTTGACCAGTCATCAAAGAAATGCAAATCAAAACCACAATTAAATATCACTTTACATCTGTTAGTACGGCTATTCTCAAAATGTTGAGAGAGAGCAAATATTGGTGAGGATGTGGAGAAAAAGGAACCCATGTACACTGTAAAAATGTAAATTAATAAGCTATATGGAATACAGTATCAAAATTCCTTAAAAAAATAAAATAAAACTGCTCTAAGATTCCAGAAATCTCATTTCAGAGTATATCCAAAGAAAATGAAATCACTAGGTCAATGAGATATCTATACTTTCATGTTCATTGTAGCATTATTTAAAATAACCAAGATAGAGAGCGAGCGACGCAGAAGACGGGTGATTTCTGCATTTCCATCTGAGGTACCGTGTTCATCTCATTAGGGAGTGCCAGACAGTGGGCGCATGTCAGTGGGTGAGCGCACCATGCGCCAGCCAAAGCAGGGGCGAGGCATTGCCTCACTCGGGAAGCGCAAAGGGTCAGGGAGTTCTCCTTCCAGGGGTGACAGACGGCACCTGGAAAATCGGGCCACTCCCACCCGAATACTGTGCTTTTCCAACGGGCTTAGGAAACGGTGCCCCAGGAGAGTATAGCCTGCACCTGGCTCAGAGGGTCCTATGCCCACGGAGTCTTGCTGATTGCTAGCACAGCAGTCTGAGATCAAACAGCAAGTCAGCAGTGAGGCTGGGGGAGGGGCGCCCGCCATTGCCCAGGCTTGCTTAGGTAAACAAAGCAGCCTGGAAGCTTGAACTGGGTGGAGCCCACCACAGCTCAAGGAAGCCTGCCTGCCTCTGTAGGCTCCACCTCTGGGGGCAGGACACAGACAAACAAAAAGACAGCAGTAACCTCTGCAGACTTAAATGTCCCTGTCTGACAGCTGTGAGGAGAGCAGTGGTTCTCCCAGCATGCAGCTGGAGATCTGAGAACGGGCTGACTGCCTCCTCAAGTGGGTCCCTGACCCCTGAACCCCGAGCAGCCTAACTGGGAGGCACCCCCCAGCAGGGGCAGACTGACACCTCACACGGCCGGCCAGGTACTCCAACAGACCTGCAGCTGAGGGTTCTGTCTGTTAGAAGGAAAACTAACAGAAAGGACATCCACACCAAAAACCCATCTGTACATCACCATCATCAAAGACCAAAAGTAGATAAAACCACAAAGATGGGGAAAAAACAGAGCAGAAAAACTGGAAACTCTAAAAAGCAGAGTACCTCTCCTCCTCCAAAGGAACGCAGTTCCTCACCAGCAACGGAACAAAGCTGGACGGAGAATGACTTTGACGAGCTGAGAGAAGAAGGCTTCAGATGATCAAATTACTCTGAGCTACGGGAGGATATTCAAACCAAAGGCAAAGAAGTTGAAAACTTTGAAAAAAATTTAGAAGAATGTATAACTAGAATAACCAATACAGAGAAGTGCTTAAAGGAGCTGATGGAGCTGAAAACCAAGGCTCGAGAACTACGTGAAGAATGCAGAAGCCTCAGGAGCCGATGCGATCAAATGGAAGAAAGGGTATCAGCCCTGGAAGATGAAATGAATGAAATGAAGCGAGAAGGGAAGTTTAGAGAAAAAGGAATTAAAAGAAACGAGCAAAGCCTCCAAGAAATGTGGGACTATGTGAAAAGACCAAATCTACGTCTGATTGGTGTACCTGAAAGTGATGTGGAGAATGGAAACAAGTTGGAAAACACTCTGCAGGATATTATCCAGGAGAACTTCCCCAATCTAGCAAGGCAGGCCAACATTCAGATTCAGGAAATACAGAGAACGCCACAAAGATACTCTTCGAGAAGAGCAACTCCAAGACACATAATTGTCAGATTCACCAAAGTTGAAATGAAGGAAAAAATGTTAAGGGCAGCCAGAGAGAAAGGTCGGGTTACCATCAAAGGGAAGCCCATCAGACTAACAGCGGATCTCTCGGCAGAAACCCTACAAGCCAGAAGAGAGTGGGGGCCAATATTCAACATTCTTAAAGAAAAGAATTTTCAAACCAGAATTTCATATCCTGCCAAACTAAGCTTCATAAGAGAAGGAGAAATAAAATACTTTACAGACAAGCAAATGCTGAGAGATTTTGTCACCACCAGGCCTGCCCTAAAAGAGCTCCTGAAGGAAGCGCTAAACATGGAAAGGCACAACCAGTACCAGCCACTGCAAAATCATAGAGAAATGTAAAGACCATCGAGACTAGGAAGAGACTGCATCAACTAACGAGCAAAATATCCAGCTAACATCATAATGACAGGATCAAATTCACACATAACAATATTAACTTTAAATGTAAATGGACTAAATGCTCCAATTAAAAGACACAGACTGGCAAATTGGATAAAGACTCAAGACCCATCAGTGTGCTGTATTCAGGAAACCCATCTCACGTGCAGAGACACACATAGGCTCAAAATAAAAGGATGGAGGAAGATCTACCAAGCAAATGGAAAACAAAAAAAGGCAGGGGTTGCAATCCTAGTCTCTGATAAAACAGACTTTAAACCAACAAAGATCAAAAGAGACAAAGAAGGCCATTACGTAATGGTAAAGGGATTAATTCAACAAGAAGAGCTAACTATCCTAAATATATATGCACCCAATACAGGAGCACCCAGATTCATAAAGCAAGTCCTGAGTGACCTACAAAGAGACTTAGACTCCCACACATTAATAATGGGAGACTTTAACACCCCACTGTCAACATTAGGCAGATCAACGAGACAGAAAGTCAACAAGGATACCCAGGAATTGAACTCAGCTCTGCACCAAGTGGACCTAATAGACATCTACAGAACTCTCCACCCCAAATCAACAGAATATACATTTTTTTCAGCACCACACCAAACCTATTCCAAAATTGACCATATACTTGGAAGTAAAGCTCTCCTCAATAAATGAAAAAGAACAGAAATTGTAACAAACTGTCTCTCAGATCACAGTGCAATCAAGCTAGACATCAGGGATTAAGAATCTCACTCAAAACCGCTCAACTACGTGGAAACTGAACAACCTGCTCCTGAATGACTACTGGGTACATAACGAAATGAAGGCAGAAATAAAGATGTTCTTTGAAACCAACGAGAACCAAGACACAACATACCAGAATCTCTGGGATGCATTCAAAGCAGTGTATAGAGGGAAATTTATAGCACTAAATGCCCACAAGAGAAAGCAGGAAAGATCCAAAATTGACACCCTAACATCACAATTAAAAGAACTAGAAAAGCAAGAGCAAACACATTCAAAAGCTAGCAGAAGGCAAGAAATAACTAAAATCAGAGCAGAACTGAAGGAAATAGAGACACAAAAAACCCTTCAAAAAATAAATGAATCCAGGAGCTGGTTTTTTGAAAGGATCAACAAAATTGATAGACCGCTAGCAAGATTAATAAAGAAAAAAAGAGAGAAGAATCAAATAGATGCAATAAAAAATTACAAAGGGGATATCACCACCGATCCCACAGAAATACAAACTACCATCAAAGAATATTACAAACACCTCTATGCAAATAAACTAGAAAATCTAGAAGAAATGGATAAATTCCTCAACACAGACACCCTCCCAAGACTAAACCAGGAAGAAGTTGAATCTCTGAATAGACCAATAACAGGAGCTGAAATTGTGGCAATAATCAATAGCTTACCAACCAAAAAAAGTCCAGGACCAGATGGGTTCACAGCCGAATTCTACCAGAGGTACAAGGAGGAGCTGGTACCATTCCTTCTGAAACTATTCCAATCAATAGAAAAAGAGGGAATCCTCCCTAACTCATTTCATGAGGCCAGCATCATCCTGATACCAAAGCCTGGCAGAGACACAACAAAAAAAGAGAATTTTAGACCAATATCCTTGATGAACATTGATGCAAAAATCCTCAATAAAATACTGGGAAAGAGAATCCAGCAGCACATCAAAAAGCTTATCCACCATGATCAAGTGGGCTTCATCCCTGGGATGCAAGGCTGGTTCAATATATGCAAATCAATAAATGTAATCCAGCATATAAACAGAACGAAAGACAAAAACCACATGATTATCTCAATAGATGCAGAAAAGGCCTTTGACAAAATTCAACAACCCTTCATGCTAAAAACTCTCAATAAGTTAGGAATTGATGGGATGTATCTCAAAATAATAAGAGCTATTTATGACAAATCCACAGACAATATCATACTGAATGGGCAAAAACTGGAAGCATTCCCTTTGAAAACTGGCACAAGACAGGGATGCCCTCTCTCACCACTTCTATTCAACATAGTGTTGGAAGTTCTGGCCAGGGCAATTAGGCAGGAGAAGGAAATAAAGGGTATTCAATTAGGAAAAGAGGAAGTCAAATTGTCCCTGTTTGCAGATGACATGATAGTATATCTAGAAAACCCCATTGTCTCAACCCAAAATCTCCTTAAGCTGATAAGCAACTTCAGCAATGTCTCAGGATACAAAATCAATGTGCAAAAATCACAAGCATTCTTATACATCAATAACAGACAAACAGAGAGCCAAATCATGAGTGAACTCCCATTCACAATTGCTTCAAAGAGAATAAAATACCTAGGAATCCAACTTACAAGGGATGTGAAAGACCTCTTCAAGGAGAACTACAAACCACTGCTCAAGGAAATAAAAGAGGATATAAACAAATGGAAGAACATTCCATGCTCATGGGTAGGAAGAATCAATATCGTGAAAATGGCCATGCTGCCCAAGGTAATTTACAGATTCAATGCCATCCCCATCAAGCTACCAATGACTTTCTTCACAGAATTGGAAAAAACTACTTTAAAGTTCATATGGAACCAAAAAAGAGCCCGCATCGCCAAGTCAATCCTAAGCCAAAAGAACAAAGCTGGAGGCATCACACTACCTGACTTCAAACTATACTACAAGGCTACAGTAACCAAAACAGCATGGTACTGGTACCAAAACAGAGATATAGATCAATGGAACAGAACAGAGCCATCAGAAATAATGCCACATATCTACAACTATCTGATCTTTGACAAACCTGACAAAAACAAGAAATGGGGAAAGGATTCCCTATTTAATAAATGGTGCTGGGAAAACTGGCTAGCCATATGTAGAAAGCTTAATCTGGATCCCTTCCTTACACCTTGTACAAAAATCAATTCAAGATGGATTAAAGACTTAAATGTTAGACCTAAAACCATAAAAACCCTAGAAGAAAACCTAGGCATTACCATTCAGGACATAGGCATGGGCAAGGACTTCATGTCTAAAACACCAAAAGCAATGGCAACAAAAGCCAAAATTGACAAATGGGATCTAATTAAACTCAAGAGCTTCTGCACAGCAAAAGAAACTACCATCAGAGTGAACAGGCAACCTACAAAATGGGAGAAAATTTTTGCAACCTACTCATCTGACAAAGGGCTAATATCCAGAATCTACAATGAACTCAAACAAATTTACAAGAAAAAAACAAACAACCCCATCAAAAAGTGGGCAAAGGGCATGAACAGACACTTCTCAAAAGAAGACATTTATGCAGCCAAAAAACACATGAAAAAATGCTCACCATCACTGGCCATCAGAGAAATGCAAATCAAAACCACAATGAGATACCATCTCACACCAGTTAGAATGGCAATCATTAAAAAGTCAGGAAACAACAGGTGCTGGAGAGGATGTGGAGAAATAGGAACACTTTTACACTGTTGGTGGGACTGTAAACTAGTTCAACCCTTGTGGAAGTCAGTGTGGCCATTCCTCAGGGATCTAGAACTAGAAATTCCATTCGACCCAGCCATCCCATTACTGGGTATATACCCAAAGGACTATAAATCATGCTGCTATAAAGACACATGCACACGTATGTTTATTGCGGCATTATTCACAATAGCAAAGACTTGGAACCAACCCAAATGCCCAACAATGATAGACTGGATTAAGAAAATGTGGCACATATACACCATGGAATACTATGCAGCCATAAAAAATGATGAGTTCATGTCCTTTGTAGGGACATGGATGAAATTGGAAATCATCATTCTCAGTAAACTGTCACAAGAACAAATACCCAAACACCGCATATTCTCACTCATAGGTGGGAATTGAACAATGAGAACACATGGACACAGGAAGGGGAACATCACACTTTGGGGACTGTTGTGGGGTGGGGGGAGGGGGGAAGGATAGCATTGGGAGATATGCCTAATGCTAGATGACGAGTTGGTGGATGCAGCGCACCAGCATGGCACATGTATACATATGTAACTTACCTGCACATTGCGCACATGTACCATAAAACCTAAAGTATAATAATAATAATAATAATAATAATAATAAAGAAAAAAAAAAAAGAAAAAGTCCAAGTCCCCATTTCTGTCCCCACCCAGACTCCCGGGGCTTTATTGTTCTGCCTCTGCAGTGTATAACTGACCTGCCAGGTGGTGGTCTTGAAATAAAGCTTGGAAAGGAAAATAAAATAAAATAAAATAAAATAAAATAACCAAGATAGAAAATCAACCTAAGTATCTGTCAATGGATGAATGGGAAAAGAAAATGTCTGATTATGTATATATATACACAGTATCTATACACAATATTTGTACAAATATATACATTTGTATACAAGATATACAGGTTTTATTTCACATACATAATCTCACATTTTCTTGATAATAAAGAAATATTCCACTTTGTGTGTGTGTGTATATATATACGTGTATGTGTGTTTATATATGTATGTATATGTAAACACACACACACGCATATGAGTGGTCATGTTGAACACCTTTTCTTATACCTGTAGGCGATTTATATGTCTTCTTTACCAAAACATCTATTCAGGTATTTTTTTCCATTTTTTTAATTCGATTGTGTTTTTGCTATTGAGTTTTAGGGGTTCTTTACATACTTTGGATGTTAATCCTTTATCAGATATATGGTTCCCAATTTTTTTTTCATTCTATAGGTATCTTTTCATTTTGTTAATTATATGCTTTGCAATGTAGAAACTTTTAAATTTGATATAGTCTCCCTTGTTTATTTTTGCTTTTCTTGTCTCTGTGTGTGTGTATATATATATATATGTATGTATGTGTATAGATGTATATGTGTGTATATACATATGTATGTATGTGTATACATATACGTGTGTACATACATATCTATGTATGTGTGTATATATGTGTGCATGTACATATATATGCATGTGTGTATATATGTATATACACACAGGTGTGTGTGTATATGTGTATATATACATATGAGTTTATATATGCAAACACACACATATATACATGCACACATATATATACACAAATACACACATATGTATCTACACACACATATATACACACGCACACAAAATTAAATATTATTCAGCCTTGAAAAAAGGAAATCTTGCCATTTGCAACAGCATGAATGAATCTGGAGGACATTATACTAAGTGAAATAAGCTAGACACAGAAAAACGGTGACTGCATATCACTTATATGTGGAACGTAAGAAGTCAAACTCATAAAAACAGAGTAGCATAGTGTTTATCAAGGGCTGGGGTGGAGGGAGCAGAGGAAATAGGGAGCTGCTGCTCAAAGGGTACAAACCTATTAGATGAATAAATTCTGAATATCCACTGTACAACATGGTGACTATTGTTAATAATAGTGTATTGTATACTTGAAATTTGTTAAGAGAGTATATCCTAAGTGTTCTCACCACAAAAAATAACTATGTGAGGTGACAGATGTGTACGAATTAAGTATATACATTTTTTATTTGTCAATCACACCTCAATAAAACTGGGAAAAAGTAAGTGGAACTGAAAAGAGAAAACTCAGTCCACCAGGAGAACATATAATGATCTTAAATGTATATTCAGCATACATAGAGCCTCAAAATGCACAAAGGGAAAATTTGCAGATCTAAGATGAGAGATAGACACATTTAAATTTATAGATGATGTCTGCAATACTTTTCTCTCAGTAAGTTATATAAGTAGTTAACAGAAAATTAGCAAAAATACAAATGACCTAAATAGCACTATCAACCAATAGGACTTAATTGACATTTTTAGAACACTTTACTAAACAACAACAAAAAATATATATATTCTTGTAAAGTGTGCATGTGACATTCACTAAAAGCGTCCATATCCTGAGTCATAAAATGAAGCTTAAATTTAAGAAAATTGAAAACACACAAAATATGCTTTTTGTCAATATTGTAATTAAATGAAAGTTGAAAACAGAATCATAACATGGAAAACTTCAAAAAAAATTGAAAGTTAACTGATACACATCTAAGTAGCTCATGGGCCAAAAAACAAGTCTCAAGGAAAATTAGAAAATAATGTGAACAAAATTAAAGATATATTATAATTTGTGGTATGCAGCTAAAATTACATACGGGGAAGTTTCTATATGTAAATACATCTATTAGAAAAGAACAAATATCTGAAGTTAGTAATATAACTTTTTCACTTTAGAAACCAGAACAAGAGCAAAATAAGTTCAAAGGAAGGAAAGAATAATGCTAAGAACATAAAGCAATACAGCTAAAAATAACCCAGAAAGTCTGTTTGAACATTAAAGACGTGTGAGAGAAAAACTAATGAATACAAAATCTGAGTCTTTGAAAATATATAAAAAAAGATAGATTTCTAGAAATTCTACCAAGGAAAAACAGGGGACACAAATTTAACAATATCAAGAATGAAAAAGGAGATACTACTGTGGCTCTTACAGATATTTCATGGAAATGAAGTAATATATACTGATAATTTAGATGAAAGAGACCAATTTTTTTAAATGACACACTGCAAAAGCTCACCAAAATGAAAATTCTCCCATCAAAGGAAAGCCCATGACCCAATGTTTTCACTGCCAAATTTTCCAAAACATACAAAGAAGAAACTTAGTACTGAATCTATTCCAAAAAATAGAGAAGAAAATAATTCCAAACTCATTCTACAAGGTCAGCATTACCCTGATACCAAAGCCAGACAAAGACATATTAAAAAAAAAAATCTTGTGAGACAGGCCTAGTGGTGACAAAATCTCTCAGCGTTTGCTTGCTTATAAAGGATTTTATTTCTCCTTCTCTTATGAAGCCTAGTTTGGCTGGATATGAAATTCTGGGCTGAAAATTCTTTCCTTTAAGAACGTTGAATATTGGCCCCCACTTTCTTCTGGCTTGTAGGGTTTCTGCTGAGAGATCTGCTGTTAGTCTGATGGGCTTCCCTTTGTGGGTAACCTGACTTTTATCTCTGGTTGCCCTTAACATTTTTTTATTCATTTCAACCTTGATGAATCTGAGGATTATGTGTCTTGGGGTTGCTCTTTTCAAGTAATATCTTTGTGGTGTTCTCTGTATTTCCTGAATTTGAATGTTGGCCTGCCTTTCTAGGTTGAGGAAGTTCTCCTGGATAATATCCTGAAGAGTGTTTTCCAACTTGGTTCCATTCTCTCTGTCACTTTCAGGTATACCAATCAAACATAGATTTGGTCTTTTCACATAGTCCTATATTTCTTGGAGGCTTTGTTCATTTCTTTTCACTCTTTTTTCTCTAATTTTGTCTTCTTGCTTTATTTCATTAAGTTGATCTTCAATCACTGATATCCTTTCTTCCGCTTGATTGATTTGGCAATTGAAACTTGTGTATGCTTCACGAAGTTCTCGTGCTGCATTTTTCAGCACCATCAGGTTGTTTATGTTCTTCTCTACACTGGTTATTCTAGTTAGCAATTCGTCTAACCTTTTTTCAAGGTTCTTAGCTTCCTTGCATTGGGTTAGAACATGCTCCTTTAGCTCAGAGGAGTTTGTTATTACCCACCTTCTGAAGCCTACTTCTGTCAATTCATCAAACTCATTCTCCGTCCAGTTTTGTTCCCTTGCTGGTGAAAAGTTGTGATCCTTTGGAGGAGAAGAGGTGTTCAGGATTTTGGAATTTTCAGCCTTTCTGCACTGGTTTCTCCCCATCTTTGTGGTTTTATCTACCTTTGGTCTTTGATGTTAGTGACCTACGGATGGGGTTTTGGTGTGGATGTCCTTTTTGTTGATGTTGATGCTATTCCTTTCTGTTGGTTAGTTTTCCTTCTAACAGTCAGGCCCCTCTGCTGCAGGTCTGTTGGAGTTTGCTGGAGGTCCACTTCAGACCCTGTTTGCCTGGGTATCACCAGCAGAGGCTGCAGATCAGCAAATATTGCCGGCTGATCCTTCCTCTGGAAGCTTCATCCCAGAGGGCACCTGCCAGATACCAGCCAGAGCTCTCCTGTATGAGGTGTCTGTCAGCCCCTACTGGGAGGTGTCTCCCAGTCAGGGTGCATGGAGATCAGGGACCCACTTGAGGAGGCAGTCTGTCCATTATCAGAGCTCGAACGCTGTGCTGAGAGAACCACTGCTCTCTTCAAAATTGTCAGGCAGGGACGTTTACATACACTGAAGCTGCACCCACAGCTGCCCCTGCCCCAGATGCTCTGTCCCAGGGAGATGTAGGTTTTACCTGTAAGTTCCTGACTGGAGCTTCTGCCTTTTGTTTCAGAGATGCCCTGCCCACAGAGGTAGAATCTAGAGAGGCAGTTGGCCTTGCTGAGCTGTGTTGGGCTCCACCCAGTTCGAACTTCCTGGTGGCTTTGTTTACACTCTGAGCATAAAACAGCCTACTCAAGCCTCAGCAATGGTGGATGCAGCCAACAAACTTATGAAAAAATGTTCATCATCACTGGTCATTAAAGAAATGCAAATCAAAACCACAATGAGATACCATCTCACACCAGTTAGAATGACGATCATTTAAAACTTAAAGTATAATAAAAAGAAAAAAAGAATGGCAATCATTAAAAAATCAGGAAACAACAGATGCTGATGAGAATATGGAGAAATAGGAATGCTTTTACACTGCTGGTGGGAGTGTAAATTAGTTCAACCATTGTGGAAGACAGTGTGGTGACTCCTCAAGGATCTAGAGCTAGAAATACCATTTGACCCAGCAATCCCATTACTAGGTCTATACCCAAACGATTATAAATCATTCTACCATAAAGACACATGCACACGTATTTTTATTGCAGTACTGTTCACAACAACAAAGTTTGAAACTAACCCAAATGCCCATCAATGATAGACTGGATAAAGAAAATGTGGCACATATACACCATGGAATAATATGCAGTCATAAAAAATGTTGAGTTCATGTCCTTTGCAGGGACACTGATGAAGCTGGAAACCACCATTCTCAGCAAACTAACAGAATAAGAGAAAACCAAACACCCCATGTTCTCACTCATAAGTGGGAGTTGAACAATGAGAACACATGGACACAGGGCAGGGAACAACACACACCGGGGCCTGTTGGGGGATGGGGGCTGGGAGGAAGGATAGCATTAGAAGAAATACCTAAAGTAAATGACTGGTTGATGAATGTAGCAAACCAACATGGCACATTTATACCTATGTAGCAAACCTGCACATTCTTCACATGTACCCCAGAACCTAAATTATTTTAAAAAATCCACTATAGGCCAATATCCCTGAAGAACATAGACACAAAAATTCTCAATAAAATACTACTGAACCAAATTCAGCAACACATTAAAAAGATCATTTTGTTTATCACGACCAAGTGGGATTTATCCCAGAGGCAAGAAGGATGGTTCAACATGTGCAAATCAATCAACATCTTACATCATAAAAACAGAATGAAGGACAAAAACCATATGATCATTTCAATTGATACTGAAAAAGCATTTGATAAAATTCAGCATCCCTTCATAATAAAAACCTCAAAAAACTGGGTCTAGAAGGAACATACTTCAATACAATAAAAGGCATATATGATAGACCGATATCTGGTATCATAATGAATGGGGAAAAATTGAAAATGCTTTCTCTAAGATCTGGAAAAAAATCAGGGATGAGCACTCATTTTTACTATTTTTTTCAACATAGTACAAGAAATCATCAGACAAAGAGAGAAATAAAGAACATTTACATTCAAAAGGTGGAAGTCAAAATATCCTTTGCAGATGATATAATCTTATATCTGGAAAAACCAAAAGACTCCACAAAAAAAATTATTAGAACTGAGAAATAAATTCAGTACAGTTACAGGATAAAAAAAAGCACTATACAAAAATCAGTAGCATTTCTATATGTCAATAGGAAACAATCTGAAAAAAAAGAAATCAAGAAAGTTATCTCATTTACAATAGCTACAAATCAAATAAAATACTTAGGAATTAACCTAATAAAAGAAGTGAAAGATCTCTACAATAAAAAGTGTAAAACATTGATGTAAGAAACTGAAAACAAAAATAAAGTGGAAAGGTGTTCCCTGTTCATGATTTGGAGAAATCAACATTGTTAAAATGTCCATACTACCCAAAGCAATATACAGATTTAATGCAGTCCCCATTACAATACCAATGACATTCTTGACATTTAAAAAATTATTTTAGGTTCAGGGATACATGTGCATGCTTGTTACATAGGTAAACAGAATATCACAGAGGTTTAGTGTACAGACTATATTGTCACCCAAGTAATAAGCATAGTATCTGGTAGTTTTTTAATTCTCACTTTCCTCCCACGTTCCAACTTTAAGTAGGTCCTGTAGGTCCCTTCCCTTATTTTTGTCCATGTGTACTAATATTTAGCTCCCACTTGTAAGTGAGAACATGCAGCACTTGGTTTTCTGTTTCTGCATTATTTTGCTTAGACTTATGGTCTCCAGCTCCATCCATTTTTGCTGCAGATGATGTGATCACATTTTTAATAGCTGTGTAGTATTCCATGGTATATATTTTCTTATCTGGTCTATCTTTTGTGGGCATTTAGGTCGATTCCATAACTTTTCTATTGTAAATAGTGCTGCCATGAATATACCCATGCATGTGTATTTTTGGCAGGACAATTTAAATTATTTTGGGTATATACCAAATAATGGGATTACTGGGTAAAATAGCACTTCTGTTTTAAGTTTTTTTGAGAATTTTAAAAACTACTTTCCACAAGAGTTAAACTGACTTCCATTCTCACCAGCAGAATGTAAGCATTTCTTTTCCCTGCAACCTTGCCAGCATCTGTTACTGCTTGACTTTTTAATAGTAACTATTTATACTTGTGTGAGATGATATCACATTGTGGTTTGATTTGCACTTCTCTAATGATAAGTAATGTTAAATATTTTCTCATATACTTCCTGACTACATGTATACATTCTTTGGAAAAGTGTCTGGTCATGTTCTTTGCCCACTTTTTAATAAAGAAGTTTGTTTTTTTCCTTGTTAATTTGCTTAAAAATAATAATAAATTCAAGGTATTAGACCTTTGTCACATGCATAGTTTGCATTTTCTCCCATTCTGCAGGTTGGTTATTTACTCTGTTGACAGTTTCTTTTGCTGTTCAGAAGCCCTTTAGTTTAATTAGGTCTCATTTGTCAATTTTTGCTTCCTTTGCAATTGCTTTTGGCATCTTTGTCATAAAATCTTTGCTAGGGCCTATATCCAGAATGGTATTTTGTAGGTTACCTTCCAGGGTTGTTATAGTTTTAGGTTTTACTTTTAAGTCTTTAATCCATCTTGAGTTGACTTTTTATATGGTATAAGGAAAGAGTTCAGTTTCCATCTTCTGCATATGGCTACCAAGTTATCCCAGCATCATTTACTGAACAGGGATTCCTTTTCTCCTTGCTTGTTTTTGTTGACTTTGTCAAAGACCAGATTGTTGTAGATGTGCAAATTTATTTCTGGGAACTCTATTCTTTTCCATTTGATTATCTGTCTGTTTAAGTACTAGTACCATGCTGCTTTGGTTACTGTGGCCTTGTAGTATTGTTTGAAGTTGGATAATGTGATCTCTCTAGCTTTCTTCTTTTTCCTTAGGATTGCTTTGAATATTGGAGCTCTTTTTACATTCCATATAATTTAAAAATTTATTTCTTTTCTAATTCTGTAAAGAATGTTATTGGCAGTTTGATAGGAATAGCATTGAATTTGTAAATTGCTTTGGACACATGACCACTTAAAAAATATCAATTATTTCTATCCATGAGCATGGAATGTTTTTCCATTTGCTTGTGTCACCTCTGATTCCTTTGATGAGAGTTTTTGTAATTCTTATTGTAGAGATCTTTCACCTCCCGGGTTAGTTGTATTCGTAGATATTTTTTGTGTGTGCCTCTTGTAAATGTGGTTGTGTTCTTGATTTGGTTCTCATTTTCAATTTTGTTGGTTTATAGAAATGCTACTGATTGTTGTAAATTGATTTTGTATCCTGAACCTTTTCTGAAGTTGTTTATCATATCTATGAGCTTTTGGGCAGTTTTTTAGTTATAGAATGAGACTTTCTACTTACAGAATCATATCATTTTCAAACAGGGATAATTTGATAATGTTATTTATTCTTTTAAAAAAACAACTTTTGGATTCATTAATATTTTAGATGGTTTTTCATGTCTCAGTTTCTTTCAGTTCAGCCCTGATTTTAGTTATTTCCTGTCTTATACTAGCTTTGGTGCATGTTTGCTCTTGTATCTCTAGTTCCTCTAGATGTGATATTAGATGGTTCATTTGTGATCTTTCTAACTTTTCTATACAGGTTTTTATCACTATAAACTTCCCTCTTAATACGGCTTTAGCTTTGTCCTAGAGATTCTGGTAGGTTGTATCTTTGTTTTCATTAGTTTCCAAGAATTTCTTTGTTTCTGTTTTAGTTTCGTGTTTATTCAGAAGTCATTCAGGAGTGAGTAGTTTAATTTTCATGAAATTGTATAGTTATGAGTGATTTTTCTTTGTATTGATTGTATTTTTATTGCACTGTGATCTGAGAGTGTTTTGATGTAATTTATTTTTTTTTTAATTTGCTGAGGATTGTTTTATGCTTATTGAGTAGTCAAATTTAAAGTATGTGCCATGTGTAGATGACAGCAACATATATTTAGTTGTTTTCAGGTGGATAGTTCTGTAAATGTTTATTAGGCCCATTTGGTCAAATGTTGAGTTCAGAACCCAAATATCTTTGTTAGTTTACTGACTCAATAATCTGTCTAATACTATTACTGGGATGTTGAAGTCTCCTGCTATTATTGTGTGGTTATCTAAGTTTCATCATAGGTTTCTAATAATTTACTTTATGAATCTGGGTGCTCCTGTGTCAGGTGCATATGTAGTTAGGATAATTAGGTCTTCTTGTTTAATTGAACCCTCTCTCTTTACCCTTGTTGGTCTTTTGTACTTACTGCTGATTTAAAACCTGTTTCATCTGAAGTTAGAATAGAAACCTCTGCATTTTTTTCAGTTACTTTGTATATTTTGTCTCATTTCTTTACTTTGAGCTTATGGGTGTCATTGCATTTGACATGGGTCTCTTGTAGATGCATACCGTTGGGCCTTGCTACTTTATCCAACTTGCCATGCTGTGCTTTTCAATTGAGGCATTTAGCTGGCTTACATTAAAGCTTAATATTTACATGTGTGGGTTCGATCCTATCATCATGTTGTTAGTTGGTTATTATGAACACTTGTTTGTGTGGTTGCTTTATATTGTCAATGGTTTATGTGCATGTGTATTTGTGGTGGCCAGTAACAGTCTTTCCTTTCCATATTTAGCACTCTCTTAGAACTACTTATAAAAAAGGTCTGATGGTAACAAATTTCTTTAGATTTTACTTGTCTGAAAAGGCTCTCGTTCCTCTATTTAGGGGATGCCAATTAGTCAAAAATTTGGTCTTTTAAAAAAATGCCACATTTCATGGTGGTTTTTAATAATTCTTCTTTATTTTTTTTTTCATTTTTGTTTGACTGAGTTATTTTAGAGAACAAGTCTTCAACCTCTGAAATTATTTCCTCAGCTTGGTCAATTATGCTGCTAATACAAGCAATTGTTTAATAAAATTTTGAAGTGAGTTTTTTGTCGATAGCCACAAAATAACTTGGTGAGATTTTCATTGTGATTGCATTGAATCTATAGATCAAGTTGGGAAGAATTGACATCTTGCAAGTATTGAGTCTTCCTACCCATAAATATGGAATATCTTTTTGTTTATTTGTTCTTTGACTTTTTTATCAGATTTTTGTAGCTTTCCTCACATTGATTCTATACATATTTTGTCAGCTTTACACCAAAGTATTTTATTTTAAGAGTGCTAATGTAAATAATGTTGTATTTCTTAAACTTCGAATTCCATTTTTTATTAGGTATATAGAAAAGCCCCTGGGGGAGGTGACAAGATGGACAAATAAAAAAAAGCTGGCCTGTGCTGTTCTCATAAAATGATGATAGAGTGGCCAGTAAACACTAGTTCTTTCAATGGATCATCCAAGAGGCCATGTTAGGATTAGTCAAGGAAGCAATAGTGCCTCATGGAGAGCAGAGAAGAGTAAGGCAAGACAGCAGCCTACTTGGGATTGATGCAAAGACAAGAGTAGCTCTCTACCCTGGGGAAAGGATGAATAATTGAAAGCCCGTTGGAACCCACATTTCTGCCATAAACCTTTGCAATCCTAAGCATAGGAGATACCCCCTAAGCCCCCATCCCTGGGCCTCCAGACTGACATAAAGAGCTGCATGGAGTCTGTGCAGAACTGCCACTCAGGTCCACATGGATCCCCAAGGGCCTTGAATCCCTGAGCACCCCAATGCCATCTGCCATATCTCTGCCAACAGGTGAGGCCATACTCTCTCTTGTGCCCCCAGGATAGGGCCCATATCCATGGTGCTGAGGAGTGGATAGACTGCTGGCCTTGCCTTTGCTGTACATCATCAGGCAAAGCCCCCTGGCCTGGGACCCCACCTCAGACACCCTACCTTTACTGGTGAATTCAGGCTGATTGCAGCTCTGCATTTCTCTGGGACAGAGCTCTCAGAGTTAACCAACAGGCCCACAGCTTTTGCCATTGCTGCAGCTCCTGCTTCTAGTGTCTTCAAGCTGGGGAGGCAATGAAGAGCGCAAGAACTGTCTTGGGTGTCCAGCATGCTGAAGCTACCATTTGGAAAAGAAACCAGACTGTTTTCTACATGGTTTTCTGCCCCTGCTACTCTTCGCTGGGCAGAGCCTTTCAGCCTGTGCTCCCAGAGCAGCTGCACTACCTCCACCTGGTCACATCAGTTGGTGACAGCTCTGAATTTCTCTGGAGTGGAATTTCCATAGACAACCCTCGGGCTCTCTGTCATTGCCACTGAAGCAGTACCTGCCCTTGGTGCCCTCAGGCTGAGGAGAAAGCAAAAATTGTAATCACTTTCTTTACCCTACCAGTACACCAAAGTCACAATATGGGGAGGAATCCAGTCTCTTTTCCCTGTGAACCCCTGACGCCCTGCTCTTCTCCAGGCAGGGCTCCTGGCTTGGGTCCACAGTGCAGCTGTTCGACCCCTGGCTGAATATTCCCACTGGCAGCAGCTCTGTGTCTCTCTAGGTTGGGTTTCACAGAGAAAATTGAGAGCTCCTTGGCCATTGCCAGTGAGGCAGTACCTACTCTTGATGTCCTTAGGCTGGGGAACAAAGACCCTAATCACTTTGCTTGCACATTCAGCATGCCACAGCTTTCTTAAAGAGAGGAGCCAAGTCTCTCTTCCCTGTGATGCCCCAACCACCTGCTCTTCACCAGGCAGGAACCTGTAGCTTGAACCCATAATGCAGCCTCCCATCCTTTGCTGATTGTTCCAATTGGTAGAGGCTCTGCATTTCTTTGGAGTGGAGCTCTAAGAGATAAGTGATAGGCACTCTACCATTGCCTACCCCTGCTGCCCCCACTGAGGTGGAATCAAAAATTCTAAGCTTGCCCCAGGGCTCTGGTGCACAGCCCAGGAGCGGCAAGGTAAGATTTCTACCAGCACTCAATCTGGAGAGGAGCCCACACTCTCAGAGCATGAATGCAAACATGAGGAAATACAGAGGAGTAATGCAGCTAAGTAAGAGCTTATCTATTGACCATTACACTTAATGGCCTTATATAGGATAGCAGCACAAACTACCACACCAAAAATACTTTTTAAATATCTTCCACTAAGAAACCACGGGCAAAAATTCAGCCACAAGTAAAGACCCTGAACAAAGCCTCCATTCTCTGTAAACATCCAGAAAAAAACCAATTGTCTATATCCAAATTACACAACAGTTAAAGGAACATCAGACCACACAGATCAAAACCAGCATAAAAACTATGATAACTGTAAAAGCTAGAGTGTCTTCTTACCTCCAAACAACCACATTAGCCCCCTAGCAATGGTTCTTAATCTGAACAAAATGACTGAAATGACCAACAAAGAATTCAGAATTTGGATGGCAGCAAAGATCATTCAGATGCAGAAGAAAGTTGAAATATAATCCAAGGAATCTAAGAAATCCAATAAAATTATAAGAAACCAGAAAGATTAAATATACATTATAAAAATAAACAAAACTGATATGATAGAGATTTTTAAAAAAACTCACTACAAGAATTCTAAAACACAATCAAAAGTATTAACAACAGAATAGGGCAAGCTGAAAAAAGTCTCAGACCTCAAATATTTCTTTTAAAATTCAACTCAGTCAGACAAAAATAAAGAAACAATAATTTTTAAAATAAACAACCCCCCTCCCAAAAAAATGGAATTATGTAAAGAGACCAAAACTATGACTCATTGGAATCCCTGGAAATGAGGGCGAGTAAGCAAGCAACTTTTAAAACCTATATCAGGATATCATCCATAAAAATATTTCAAATTTTGCTAGAGAGATGGATATTCAAATTCAATAAATTTACAGAAACTCTGTGAGATACTGTGCAAGGCATCCATCCCCAAGACACACAGTCATCAGATTCTCCAAGGTCAAAGAAAAATAAATAATAATTATACAGGCATTTAGAGAGAAGGGGCAAGTCATCTATAAAGGGAACTTCATCAGTCTAACAGTGGACATTTCAGCAGAAACCCTACAAGCCAGAAGAGACTGGGGGCTTATATCCCTAAAAATATAAAAATAATAGTATACAAAAGACTTCATGACTAAAACAGCAAATATACAAAAGACTTCATGACTAAAACACTTGGAACCAACCCAAATGCCCATCAATGACAGAATGGATAAAGAAAATTTGGCACACATACATCATGGAATACTATCCAGCCATAAAAAATGAGATCATGTCCTTTGCAGAGACATGGATGAAGCTGGAAACCGTCATTCTCAGCAAACTAATACAGGAAGAGAAAACCAAACACTGCATGTTCTCACTCATAAATGGGAGTTGAACAATGAGAACACATGGACACAAGGAGGGAAACAGCACACACCAGGGCTTGTCGGGGGGTGGGGATCAAGGGGAGGGAGAGCATTAGGACAAACACCTAATGCATGCGAGGCTTAAAACCTAGGTGATAGGTTGATGGGTGTAGCAAACCACCATGGCACATGTATACCTACATAACAAACCTGCACATTCTGCACATGTATTCCAGAAGTTAAAGTAAAATTAAAAGCTTTAAAAAAATAAAAATTAATTTTATAAGAATTCTATATTATTAAAATATTTTATAAATATAAAGATACAAATATTAATATTAATAATAAATATAAAATATAAAAAGTATGTAGGGGCATACATATTTGAAAAAATTTTCAACCAAAAATTTTATATCCAGCCAAACTAAGCTTCAGAAGCAAAAAAGAAATACAATCTCTTTCAGACAAAAAAATGCTAAGGGAATTTCTTACCACCAGACATGCCTTAAAAGAGATCCTTAAGGAGTGCTAAACACAGAAACAAAAGACTATCATAGGCCAACAAAAAAACTCAGTGTAACACATAGACCATTTACACTATAAAGCAATGATACAATGAAGTCTACATAACAACAGGCTAAAAATATGATGACAGGATCAAATCTGCACATGTCAATTTTAACTTTGAATGTAAATGGGCTAAATGCCCCAATTAAAAAGCATAAGGTGACTACTTAGATAAAGATGCGAGACTCAATTGTATGCTGTCTACAAGAGACCCATCTCACATGAAAGGACACACATAGGCTCAAAGTAAAGGGATAGGGAAAGACCTATCAAGCAAAAAGAAA
This sequence comes from Pongo pygmaeus, assembly GCF_028885625.2. Taxonomy (NCBI): domain Eukaryota; kingdom Metazoa; phylum Chordata; class Mammalia; order Primates; family Hominidae; genus Pongo; species Pongo pygmaeus. The sequence goes on along the minus strand of NC_072396.2, from coordinate 84,617,284 downwards.
AAATGAATTTAACAATAACAAAGAGATTATACTACTCAGAAGCAATGACTAAAAATGAAACCTTGAAATAACACATCACTAAATGAGTTAAATAGACTTCAAACCAGAATTGGAACAAAGAGAAATAAAAGAGATGACATTGTGTGGTAATTTTCTCAGTGGAAATAAGCAAGACACACAGCAGCTTAATAATGGAGTTTAGGCTATAAAAAATAACAATAGCACCATTGAAAAAACTATTGCCTTCATAGATTTGTGCCAAAGTAAGTGAATTTGTTGCTGCTGGCCTAATAGACAAAGTATCTGGCCCAAGTGAGGGACTGAAGGAACTGTGATGGTTGGTACTGAATATCAATTTGACTGGATTGAAGGATGCAAAAGTATTGTTCCTGGGTGTGTCTGTGAGGGTGTTGCCAAAGGAGATTAACATTTGAATCAGTGGATTGGGAAAGGCAGATCCACCCTCAATCTGGGTGGGCACAATCTAATCAGCTGCCATTGTGGCCAGAATAAAAGCAGGCTGAAGAATATGAAAAGACTAGGCTGGTTTTGTCTTCTGGCCTACATCATTCTCCCGTGTTGAATGCTTCCTGCCCTAGAACATTGGACTCCAAGTTGTTCAGCTTTTGGACTCGAACTAGCTTCCTAGCTCCTCTGCTTGGAGACATCCTATTGTGGGATCTTACCTTGTTATTGTGTGAGTCAATACTACTTAATAAGCTTCCTTTTATGTATACATCTATTCTATTAGTTCTCTCTAGAGAAGCCTGAGTAATACAAGAATGAAATCAAATTCAGAATCCCTTGTGTTTCTATACTGGTTAGCTTGGCTGCTAGCCAAAATGGAGTAATAGGGACCAAATTTACCATCCCACTGGAAATGACAAAAACAATGAAAATGTGTGTGTGTGTTTGTGTGTGTGTGTATAAAACCAAAACTTTTTTTATTTTTCAAAGATTTGTTATTATTTTTATTTAATATTCATTTGTATTTTTTAAGAGATGGGTTCTCATTCTGCTGCCCAGAGTAGTCTCAAACTCCTGGACTCAAGCCATTCTTTCACTTCAGCCTCCTAAGTAGCTGGGTGTATTAGTCCATTTTCACCCTGCTATAAAGAACTACCCGAGACTGGGTAAATTATAAAAGAAAGAGGTTTAATTGATTCACAGTTCCACATGGCTGTGGAGGCCTCAGGAAACTTTATTATTATTATTATTATTATACTTTAAGTTTTAGGGTACATGTGCACAATGTGGAGGTTAGTTACATATGTATACATGTGCCATGCTGGTGTGCTGCACCCATTAACTCGTCATTTAGCATTAGGTTTATCTCCTAAAGTTATCCCTCCCCCATCCCCCCACCCCACAACAGTCCCCAGAGTGTGATGTTCCCCTTCCTGTGTCCATGTGTTCTCCTTGTTCAATTCCCACCTATGAGTGAGAATATGCGGTGTTTGGTTTTTTGTTCTTGTGATAGTTTACTGAGAATGATGATTTCCATTTTCATCCATGTCCCTACAAAGAACATGAACTCATCATTTTTTATGGCTGCATAGTATTCCATGGTGTATATGTGCCACATTTTCTTAACACCTAGGAATCCAACTTACAAGGGACATGAAGGACCTCTTAAAGGAGAACTACAAACCAATGTTCAATGAAATAAAAGAGGATACAAACAAATGGAAGAACATTCCATGCTTATGGGTAGGAAGAATCACTATCATGAAAATGGCCATACTGCCCAAGGTAATTTATAGATTCAATGCCATCCCAATCAAGCTACCAATGACTTTCTTCACAGAATTGGAAAAAACTATTTTAAAGTTCATATGGAACCAAAAAAGAGCCTGCATCACCAAGTCAATCCTAAGCCAAAAGAACAAAGGTGGAGGCATCATGCTACCTGATTTCAAACTATACTGCAAGGCTACAGCAACCAAAACAGCATGGTACTGGTACCAAAACAGAGATATAGATCAATGGAACAGAACAGAGCCCTCAGAAATAATGCCACATATCTACAACTATCTGATCTTTGACAAACCTGAGAAAAACAAGCAATGGGGAAAGGATTCCCTATTTAATAAATGGTGCTAGGAAACTTAAAATCACAGCAGAAGACAGAAGGGAAGCAAGGACCTTCCTCACATGGTGGCAGGAGAGAGAAGAGAAAGTGAAGGGAAAAGAGCCTCTTATAAAATCATCAGATCTCATGAGATCTCACCCACTATCATGAAAACAGCATGGGGAAAACTGCCCCCAAGATTCAATCCCCACCCCCACCAAGTACCTTACTTAACACACGGAGATTAAAATTTGAGATGAGATTTGCGTGGGGACACAGAACCATACCATATTATTCGGTCCCTGTCCCCTCCCAAACCTTATGCTTTCACATTTCAAAACACAATCATGCCAGCATAAGCCACTGTACCTAGCAAAACAAAAACTTCTGATTCACTGACCATCAGGCAAGGAAGCACAGCAATCTCTGAGAGATGGTGAAATAATAAAGTAAGCCCAACCACTGCCTGAGTTTAGTGCATTGAGAGAGTTTCACAGCCACAGTACAATTAGCAGGGCTTGCTGAGCTAAAGAAACAAAGCTGAGAGCACAAAAATCCAAAGTAACTAAAGTTTACAGAACAGAGTGCTGAGAAAGAGAGAGCTTCACAGAGAGAGAATTAAAGAGAGCTGCTGGGTTCCTCTCATGTATTCACCAAAGTACTAATCACTGCATGCATGGAAGAGAACTACTACCTGTGTGCAGGTAAAGAACCACCTAAAAAGGATTAAAGGAAACAATAACTGGCACACACAAACAAACAACACACACACACACACATACACACACCCACGTAGTAATAGCATCTGTTCCCACCAGCCAACTGGAAAACCTCATTTTTCTTGAGACATGAGGCAGAAAATTCAGAAAGTTCTTCTCTTTGTACCGGAAAATAATTATCACTACACTAAACTTGGCTCTGGACCCACCTAACAAATGTTAAAAAGCATGACACAAAAGGATCAAAATTTTCCAAGAAATTTTCACAGTATCCCTCAACAAAGCTCAAAACCACTTACAACAATGCAAAAATTTTAAGCACCAGATGATAAAATTTACATTTGGCATTCAATAAAAAATTACCAATTATGTGAAGAAGAAACATAATTCAAAATGAAAAGAAAAATCAATCTATTGAAATAAATCCAGAACTGACACAAATGTTAGAAACAATAAACAAGGACATTAAAGCAGTTATTAAGTATAAATGTGTTCTAAATATTCAAAAACTTAAGTAGAAACATGGAAAATATAAAAACAATTCAAGTTTCTAAAGACTTTTCTTTTTAGATGTTTGAAATGAAAAACACCAAATATAATGAACAGCAGATTTGATATCACAGAATAAAATATTAGTGACCTTGAAGACAGCAATAGAAACTATACAAAATGAAACACACCGAAAAAAAGACTACTGAAAAATACAGTATCAGTTCACTCTGGAACAGAACACAGGTATCTCTTTGGAAAATAGTTCAGCAGTTTTTAGTAAAATTAAACATGCACTTACAATACTGCTCAGCAATTACACTTCTGAGCATTCATCCCAAAGAAATAAAACATGTTTACACAAAAACCTATACAAAGTGTTCATGGCAGCTTTATTTATGATAGCCAAACAATGGAAACAATTCATATGTCTTTCAATGTGTGAAAGATTAAACATACTGTGGTACATTCATACTATGGAATATTACTTAGAAATAAAAATGGAGGGGATCTGGCAAGAGGTCCAAATAGGAACAGCTCCAGTCTGCAGCTCCCAGTGAGACCAATGCAGAAGGCGGGTGATTTCTGCATTTCCAACTGAGGTACCCTGTTCATCTCATTGGGACTGGTTAGGCAGTGGGTGCAGCCCACAGAGGGTGAGCAGAAGCAGGGTGGGGCGTCACATCACCCAGGAAGTGCAAGGAACCAGGGGCCTCCCTCCCGCAGCCAAGGGAAGCCGTGAGGAACTGTGCTATCCAGCCAGGATACTATGCTTTTCCCATGGTTTTTGCTACTCTCAGACCAGGAGATTCCCTCATGTGCCTACACGACCAGGGCACTGGGTTTCAAGAACAAAACTGGGCAGCTGTTGGGAAGACACTGAGATAGCTGGAGGAGTTTGTTTGTTTGTTTGTTTGTTTCTCATACCTCAGCGTCACCTGGAACCCAGCAAGACAGAAACTTTCACTCCCCTGGAAACGGGGCTAAAGCTAGGGAGCCAAGAGGTCTTGCTCAGCAGATGCCACTCTCAAAGAGCCCAGCAAGCTAAGAACCACTGGCTTGAAATTCTCACTGCTAGCACAGCAGTCTGGAATGGATCTGGGATGATTATCCAGGAGAACCTCCCCAACCTAACAAGACAGATGAACATTCAAATTCAGAAAATACAGAGAACATCACTAAGATACTCCATGAGAGGATGAACCCCAAGACACATAATCATCAGATTCTCCAAGGATGAAGTGAAGAAGAAAATGTTAGGGGCAGCCAGAGAGCAACGTCAGGTCATCTACAAAGAGAAGCCCAGCAGACTAACAGCAGATCTGTCAGCAGAAACCCTACAAGCCAGAAGAGAGTGGGGGTCAATACTCAACATTATTAAAGAAAAGAATTTTCAACCCACAATTTTATATCCATCCAAACTAAACTTCATACGTGAAGGAGAAAAAAAATCTTTTTCAGACAAGCAAATGCTAAGAGATTTTGTCATCATCAGACCTGCCCTGCAAGAGCTCCTGAAGGAAGCACTAAATATGGAAAGGAAAAACCAGTACCAACCACTTCAAAACCACACCAAAATAGAAAGACCAATGACACAATGAAGAAACTGCATCAACTAGTGTGCAAAATAACTAGCTAGCAAAATGATGACAGGATCAAATTCACACATAACAATATTAACTTTAAATGTAAATGGCCTAAATGCCCCTATTAAAAGACAGAGGCTGGGAAATTGGATAAAGAGTCAGGACTCATCAGTATGCTGTATTCAGGAGACTCAAATCACATGCAAAGAAACATATAGGCTCAAAATAAAAGTATGGAGAAATATTTACCAAGGAAATGGTAAGCAAAAAAAAATGCAGAGGTTTCAATATCAGTCTCTGATAAAATAGACTTTCAACCAACAAAGATGAAAAAAGACAAAGAAGGGCACTATATAATGGTAAACGTATTGATGCAACAAGAAGAGCTAACTAATATATATGGCTACATTAAAATGTCTTAAAGAGCACAAATAGACAATCCAAGGTCACACCACAAATAACTAGAGAAACAAACAAATGAAACTCAATCTCAGCAGAAGAAAAGAAATAACAAAGATCAGAGCAGAACTAAATGAAATTGAAACAAAAAATAAGAGTTAACTAAAACAAAAAAAACAGTTATTTGAAAAGATAAACAAAACTGATAGACCATTAGTGAGATTAACCAAGAAAAGAGAAAAATCCAAATAAGCTCAATTAGAAATGAAACACGATATCTTACAACCGATACCACAGAAATACAAAAGCTTACTCAAGGCTACTGTGAACACCTTTTTACAGAAAAACTGGAAAATCTAGAGGATATGAATAAATTCCTGGAAATATACAATCCTTCCAGGTTAAATCAGGAAGAAATAGAAACTCTGAACAGACCAATAACAAGTAGCGATATTGAAACAGTAATTTAAAAATTGTCAACAAAAAGAACTCCAGGACAAGGTGGATTCACAGCTGAATTCTTTGTGACATTCAAAGAAAAATTGGTATCAATTTTACTGAAACTATTACAAAAGAGACAGAAAGAGAAAATCCACCCCCCCCCCAATCAATCTTGGAAGCCAGTATCACCCTAATTCCAAAACCAGGAAGGATATACAAAAAAAGAAAAAAAAAAAACTACAAAGCAATATTCCTGATTAATATATGCAAAAAATACGCAACACACTAGCTAACCAAATCCAACAGCATGTCAAAAAGATAATATACTATAACCAAGTGGGTTTCATACCAGGGATGCAGGGGTCGTTTAACATATGCAAGTCAATAAGTGTAATACATCACATAAAGAGAATTAAAAACAAGAATCATATGATTATCTCAATAGATGCAGAAAAAGCATTTGACAAAATCCAGCCTCTCTTTATGATTAAAACCTCAGTAAAATTGGCATAGAAGGGACATACCTCAAGGTAATAAAAGCCATCCATGACAAACACACAGCCAACATTATATTGGATGAGGAAGAGTTAAAAGCATTCCCCCTGAGAACTCGAACAATACAAGGATGCCCACTTTCACTGCTTCTATTCAACATCGTACTGGAAGTTCTAGCCAAACCAATCAGACAAGAGAAAAAAATAAAAAGCATCCACATTGGTAAAGAGGAAGCCAACTGTCACTGTTCACTAATGATATGTTTGTATACCTAGAAAATCCTAAAGACTCATCCAAAAGACTTCTAGATCTGATAAATGAATTCAGTAAAGTTTCAAGATACAAAATCAATGCTTACAAATAAGTAGCACTGCTATACACCAACAATGGCAAAGCTGAGAAACAAATCAAGAACTCAACCCCTTTCACAACAGCTGCAAAAATGATAAAATACATAGAAATATACCTAACCAAGGAGGAGAAAGTTCTCTACAAGAAAATCTACAAAACACTGCTGAAAGAAATCATAGATGACACATACAAATAAAAACACATCCCATGCTCATGGATGGGTAGAATCAGTATTATAAAAATGACCATACTGCCAAAAGCAATCTACAGATTCAATGCAATTCCCATCAAAGTACCGTCATCATGCTTCACAGAACTAGAAAAAAATCCTAAAATTTATATGGAACCAGAAAATGTTCTGCATAGCCAAAGCACGACTAAACAAAAGGAACAAATCTGGAGGCATCACATTACCTGACTTCAAACTATCCTACAGTCTACAGTTACCAAAACAGCATGGTACTGATATAAAAATAGGCATGTAGACCAATGGAAAAGAATAGAGAACCCAGAAATAAACCCAAATAATTACAGCCAACCTATCTTTGACAAAGCATCAAAAACATAAAGTGAGGAAAGGAAACCCTAATCAACAAATGATGCTGGAATAATTGGCAAGCCACATGTAGAAGAATAAAACTGAATCCCCATCTCTCATTTTATACAAAAATCAACTCAAGATGGAACAGGGACTTAAATCTAAGACCGGAAACCATGAAAAATTCTACAAGGAAACATTGGTAAAGTTCTCCTAGATGTTGGCTTATGTAAAGACTTCATGACCAAAAACCCAAAAGAAAATGCAACAAAAACAAAAATAAATACATGGCACCCAATTTAACCACAAAGTTTCTGCACAGCAAAAGAAATAATTAGCAGAGTAAACTTACAACACAGAGAATGTAAGCATATCTTCACAAACTGTGCATCAGACAAAGGACTAATATCCAGAATCTACAAGGAACTCAAACAAATCAGTAAGAAAGAAACCCAGCCCCATCAAAAAGTGGAGAAAGGACATGGATAGACAATTCTCAAAAGAACATATACTACACATGATCAACAAACATGAAAAAATTATTAACATCACTAATTATCAGGGAAATGTAAATCAAAGCCACAATGTGATACCACCTTACTCCTGAAAGAATGGCCATAATAAAATAATAAAAAAAATAGATGTTGATGTGAATGTAATGAAAAGAGAACACTTTTACATTGCCGATGGGAATGTAAACTAGTACAACCACTATGGAATATGGTATGGAGATTCTTTAAAGAACTAAAAGTAGAACTACCATTTGATCCAGCAATTCCACTGCTGAGTATCTACCCAGAGAAAAAGAAGTCATTATGTGAAAAAGACACTTGCACACACATGCTTACAGTGGCACAATTCACAATTGAAAAAATATGGAACCTATATGCCCATTGACCAACAAGTGGATAAATAAAATGTGGCATATATGCACCATGGAATACTACTCAGCCATTAAAAGAAATGAACTAAAGGCATTTGCAGCAACTGGATGAGTTGAAGACCATTAAGTAAAGCAACTCAGAAGCAGAAAACAAATTTTGTATGTTCTCACTTATAAGTGGGAACTAAGCAATGAGGATGAAAAGACATACGATATAGAATGAAATAGTGAACTTCAGGGACTGGGGGAATGGGGAAGGTTGTGAGGAATAAAAGATTACACATTGGGTATAGTATACACTGCTTGGCTGACAGATTCACCAAAATCTCAGAAATTACCACGAAAGAACTTGTCCATGTAATAAAAAACCACCTGTTTTCTAAAAAGTATTGAAATTAAAAAAAAATACTATAAATTGGGTGGCTTAAGCAGCAAGCATTTATTTGTCATAGTTTTGAAGCTCATGAAACCCAAGATCAGCGTGCCATCATGGTCAGGTTCTAGTGAGGGCTCTCATTCTGTCCATAGCAAACTTTTATTATCTGAGCACCATTTTAGACTTTTTTAAGTTTTTAAAGTAATTTTGTCCAAAATGTCTCTGAGTCTCTCATTCTAGATTATGTTTCTTCCTGAGGAAAATTTGTTCCATTGCTTAGTAGTATGTTGCAGATCCTGATAATCTGCTAATAGCTCTGATCAGGTAAAATAAAATTTTTGAACAGTTTAAAGAACATCTGCTTAGAATGTATTGTTAGAGTTAAAGCTTAGCTCATCCATTTCTTTCATTTTCCAGAGGGTGGTACTTATTGAAAGTCACTGACATATTTTTATTTGATACCTGCCACATGCCAGCCTTGTTACAGAAGCCATGGATATAAACATGAATAACATATTGTTCTCACTTTCATTAATCCAGGATTGAACCCTTTTCCTATATTCTTGTCACTACACCATTGTCTTTGAAACCTGAGTATCTAAAATCTCCTAGCAACATTTGCAAATGGGATGTTTGTTACAGTACACTAAAAAATGTTAAATGTGATGAAACTGAGGCATGCTTTTTTTATAAAAGACACTTGTCTGGTAATACTATGGCAATTAGAATAGTGTAGTGTTGTGTTAATCAGGTCAGCTGATTTCTCAGATAACCTAATTAAGGCCAGGGACACCATGGATCTTGGGGAGGGATTTTTAACTATCCTTTTTTTTTTTTTAATTTCTGAAGATACCAAAAGAAGCCATTTCTTTTTTTTATTTTATTATTATTATACTTTAAGTTTTAGGGTATATGTGCACAATGTGCAGGTTTGTTACATATGTATACATGTGCCAGGTTGGTGTACTGCACTCATTAACTCGTCATTTAGCATTAGGTAGATCTCCTAATGCTATCCCTCCCCCCTCCCCCCACCCCACAACAGTCCCCAGAGTGTGATGTTCCCCTTCCTGTGTCCATGTGTTCTCGTTGTTCAATTCCCACCTATGAGTGAGAACATGCGGTGTTTGTTTTTCTGTCGTTGTGATAGTTTGCTAAGAATGATGATTTCCAGTTTCATCCATGTCCCTACAAAGGACATGAACTCATCATTTTTTATGGCTGCATAGTATTCCATGGTGTATATGTGCCACATTTTCTTAATCCAGTCTATCATTGTTGGACATTTGGGTTGGTTCCAAGTCTTTGCTATTGTGAATAGTGCCGCAATAAACATACGTGGGCATGTGTCTTTATAGCAGCATGATTTATAGTCCTTTGGGTATATACCCAGTAATGGGATGGCTGGGTCGAATGGAATTTCTAGTTCTAGATCCCTGAGGAATCGCCACACTGACTTCCACAATGGTTGAACTAGTTTACAGTCCCACCAACAGTGTAAAAGTGTTCCTATTTCTCCACATCCTCTCCAGCATCTGTTGTTTCCTGACTTTTCAATGATCGCCATTCTAACTTGTGTGAGTTGGTATCTCATTGTGGTTTTGATTGGCATTTCTCTGATGGCCAGTGACGATGAGCATTTTTTCATGTGTTTTTTGGCTGCATAAATGTCTTCTTTTGAGAAGTGTCTGTTCATATCCTTCGCCCACTTTTTGATGGGGTTGTCTTTTCTTGTAAATTTGTTTGAGTTCATTGTAGATTCTGGATATTAGCCTTTTGTCAGATGAGTAGGTTGCGAAAATTTTCTCCCATTTTGTAGGTTGCCTGTTAACTCTGATGGTAGTTTCTTTCGCTGTGCAGAAGCTGTTTAGTTTAATTAGATCCCATTTGTCAATTCTGGCTTTTGTTGCCATTGCTTTCGGTGTTTTAGACATGAAGTCCTTGTCTATGCCTATGTCCTGAATGGTAATGCCTAGGTTTTCTTCTAGGGTTTTTATGGTTTTAGGTCTAACATTTAAGTCTTTAATCCATCTTGAATTAATTTTTGTATAAGGTGTAAGGAAGGGATCCAGATTAAGCTTTCTACTTTCTACATATGGCTAGCCAGTTTTCCTGGCACCATTTATTATATAGCGAATCCTTTCCCTATTGCTTGTTTTTGTCAGGTTTGTCAAAGATCAGATGTAGATATGCGGCATTATTTCTGAGGGCTCTGTTCTGTTCCATTGATCTATATCTCTGTTTTGGTACCAGTACCATGCTGTTTTGGTTACTGTAGCCTTGTAGTATAGTTTGAAGTCAGGTAGCGTGATGCCTCCGGCTTTGTTCTTTTGGCTTAGGATTGACTTGGCTATGCAGGCTCTTTTTTGGTTCCATATGAACTTTAAAGTAGTTTTTTCCAATTCTGTGAAGAAAGTCATTGGTAGCTTGATGGGGATGGTGTTGAATCTATAAATTACCTTGGGCAGTGTGGCCATTTTCACAATATTGATTCTTCCTACCCATGAGCATGGAATGTTCTTCCATTTGTTTGTATCCTCTTTTATTTCCTTGAGCAGTGGTTTGTAGTTCTCCTTGAAGAGGTCCTTCACATCCCTTGTAAGTTGGATTCCTAGGTATTTTATTCTCTTTGAAGCAATTGTGAATGGGAGTTCACTCATGATTTGGCTCTCTGTTTGTCTGTTATTGGTGTATAAGAATGCTTGTGATTTTTGTACATTGATTTTGTATCCTGAGACTTTGCTGAAGTTGCTTATCAGCTTAAGAAGATTTTGGGCTGAGACAATGGGGTTTTCTAGATATACAATCATGTCATCTGCAAACAGGGAGAATTTGACTTCCTCTTTTCCTAATTGAATACCCTTTATTTCCTTCTCCTGCCTAATTGCCCTGGCCAGAACTTCCAACACTATGTTGAATAGGAATGGTGAGAGAGGGCATCCCTGTCTTGTGCCAGTTTTCAAAGGGAATGAAGCCATTTCTTTAATGATTGATTTTACATATCCTCATGGGATATAAGCTACTTTGGCTTATAGCACACATTCTCATGATTTCATGACAAACTGTATATTGTTCTAAAGACCAGCTCCAGCTTTCTGAACCTGGTTTTATCCACTTAAGAAAAAGAATGGAACTTTAATGCAGAAAAGCCTGCCATTGAGTCAGGACATCCTGCTGCTAACTTTTGAGCCCAGGAGGCACAGATATTATTTTTATTATATGCTAATAGCACACAATTTTAAGTGGTTATATGAATTGTGGGTGAAAAATGTTAATGACTAAAACCACATAAAACAACCAGCCAAATCTGATTGATTTTACTGAATACCATGTTTCTTGGGGTGAATAGACAAGAACCTTATGCTTATTTGAACATACAGCTTTTTAAAAATAACCATACTTCCAAAGTAAGAATGTGTAACAGTTGCCATACATACACACTGATCACCGCAATGCTGTGTATGTTGCCTTAAACATTAATATAAATTCTAGATTAAATCTCATAATTTATAGTCAGAATCAAAATGTCTATAATTGTAAGTCATTAACCTGTTCCACCATATCTTTGTGCAACAATTCCAAAACCTGATTGAACTGCACTCACTCTACCAAAATCTTTGGAAAACATTTCCTGCTAAGCCAAATCAAGTAAAAATATAAAAAAACAACAAGGGATATTATTGTATCTTTTTTTCATTGAGTTAATTTACACAGAAAGATATTTGAAAATTTACTAATTTCTATCTAAAGTATGATAATCGTCTCATAAATAGTCATGCCTTATACTGTAAAATTTTAAATCTGGCTAAATTTTGTAATGGCTAGATCTAATAAATTTCACTCAAAGCCTGAATGGTTTTAAGGTCGAGATTTATAATCATTATAGCATTGGCCAACAAAACTCTTTACATCACCCATTTTGAGCAAAAAATTCTGCAGCTGTCTGCCTTGTGTGGTTGTGTGTGTGTCTGTGTGTAAAATAAGGTCACATTTTATTTTTGGCTTTTACTTCTATTTATAAAAAGTTCCCTTTTGTGAGTTCCGGTCCGGCAGAGAGCGCGGAGAGACGAAGAAGGCGGCCTGCTACTCCAGCGGCCTCCAGGCCCTCCGGCCCCGGGCCGGCGGGTGAACTGGGGGACCCAGGGACAGGCTGAGCCCTCTGCCCTGCAGATACCGGAGGCCTCTGCTGTGGCTGCCCACTGGCTGTGCCCAAGCCTTGAAGCTGCAGCGAACCTCTCTTACCCCTCTCCCACCTCGGTGACTGATGGCGGGGGCGGCCTCTCCCAGCCGGAACCCCGCCGGCCGCCGGTTGTCCCGGCCCAAGCCTGCCGGGCCTCGACTAAACCTCCGCAGAGCCGTCGGGACGCAGCGCCTTTGGGCGGCTGCAGGAGTAGAGGGCCAGGAAGCATGGCGGCCGCTCGAACGCCGCGCGGCTGAGGTTGTTAGGGCGTGGAGGGTCCGGGAAAGCGGCCCAGGGACGCAGGCAAGCTCGGCCGCCTCGGCCGCCTCTTTAGGCCACGGAGCCGCGCAGATCCGGGTTCCAGGTGACCACTCTGTCGCCACTGGGCGAGACCTACCTAGTCCTGACGACAACGGACAAAGGCCTTAACCGGCCTGGGAGGTGAGCGAAGTCCCAGACAGCGACAGGTGGAACGGTTAGCGGCCGTCGGGCGGTTGGTCTTCCTTCTACCAGGCCTTGCTGTCGGAGGAGAGAAATGGTGGAATGACAGGCCACGTTTGGCCCGTTGGAAATGCCCACCACCCTCTGGGAAGATTTACTGGCCGTTTATGGGAGGCCTGTGTATATAATATGAAAAAACTGCTCTCAACTCCACCCCAACCTTTTAACAGAAAACATTTGTCACATCTAGCCCTTCTAGATGGAAAGAGGTTGCCGACGTATGATAAAGTAGAGTTAGAAAGTCACACGTCTTGTAAATTCTCATGTGTTTAAAATAAATAATAGAAAATACATGTCTTCTGGAGATGACTTTTGGAAATGGAGTTGTTAGACGGGCTCTGGAAGCTATACATCCACGTTTGTTCAGTGGGTTAGATGACAAGGAGCTGGAAGACCTGAGAAGGAAGAGAAGAAGGTTCTTTCCTAGACTGGTCATATTTAGAAGACACTTTCGTATTCTAGCCATTGTTTTGTGTGCATTTTATTCCTCACTACTGTGTACGTAGTTGACAATGCTAAGCTTTTTTGAAATGTCTGTTCTTTTTAGATGTTCTGAAGTACTGATACATGTTAAAATTAGAGGTAGCAAAACCACATTATGTAAATATCTTTTTGTTACAATTCATAGGAAATTTTTTTGAGGGGAATGGCCAAATCACCTGTGGAGTAATACTCATTGTGTTTGTGCAGTGGTTCAGGGGAGGAGAGAGGAGGGGGAGGTGCAGAGAGCTCTATGCCATCCTTTTTACAAGATGAATCATTATCTCTGTGCATTTTGTTTTACTTATCTGTGTATATAGTGTACATAAAGGACAAACGAGTCCTAATTGACGACATCTAGTCTTTCTGGATGTTAAAGAGGTTGCCAGTGTATGACAAAAGTAGAGTAATATATTTTGTACATTTTGTTTTACAAGTCCTAGGAAAGATTGTCTTCTGAAAATTTGAGCATTCTTGCCCACTGGGTTGATGGAGACGGGAAGGGTTCTAGGCCAGAATGTTCACATTTGGAAGACTCTTTCAAATTATAACTGTTGTTACATGTTTGCAGTTTATTCAAGACTGCTGTGTACATAGTGGAGAAATTAACTCCTTACTTGAAACATCTAGTGTATCTAGATGTTTAGAAGTGCCCGATGTAGGTTAAATGTAGAGGTAGTAAAATACCACTTTGTAAATATCTTTTTGCTGAAATTCATAGGAAATACTTTTGGAAATTGAATTTTGAAGCCACCTTTGTGAGCAGTATAGTAATGTCTATACTTGTTCAGTGGTTTAGAGGAGGTGGGAGGAAAGAAATTGCAAAAGGTAATATACTAGTGTGTTCATACTTGAACATTTTCAGACACCATTTTTCTGTATGTTTTGTGCATTATCTTTTGCTCTGTATATAGTGTATATAATGGACAAATAGTTCTAATTTTTCGACATCTAGTTTCTAGATATTAAAGAGGTTTCCAGTGTATGACAAAGTAGTAAAATTAGCATATTTTGTATGCTTTGTGTTGAAATTCATAGAAAAAGTTGTCTTCTGTAAATGTCTTTTGCATAGGAATTTGTTCAACCATCTCTAAGCATTACATGTGCCTGTACTTGTCCACTGGATTGAAGGCAGAGAAGGAAGAGGGGAGGGAATGATTCAAGGCCAAAATGGTCACATTTAGAAGATACCTCAGATGATAACCATTGTTATGTGTGTGCAATTTTATTTAACAGTGCTGTGTACGTGGTGGACAAGTTGTATGAAATATCTAGTCTTTCTAGATATTTGGAAGTGCTTGATGTATTTAAAAGTAGTAGAATAACACTTTTTGTAAATAGCTTTTAAAAACTGATGGGAAATGCTGTTTGGAAGTGGAATTGTTGAACCACCTGGGAGGTGGGAGGGAAGAAGTTGCAAAAGGTGTTATGCCATTGTTTATTAGAAAATTTCCGCTTAATCCATTGCCTATATGTTACATGCATTTCATTTAACTTTGCTACACTCTATATATTGTGTATATACTGGACAAATGAGTCCCGATTTTATAATATCTAGTCTCTAGATGTTAAAGAGGTTGCCAATGTATGACAGAAGTAGAGTTAGTAAACTAACACATTTTGTACACTTTGTTAAAATTCATAGAAAGGCTGTCTTCTGAAAAGGACTTTCGGAAGTGAAATGATAACATCAGCTCTAAGTGACACTTGCCTATATCCACCAGGTTGGTGGTGGAGAGGGGTTGGAAGGAATGAAGGGTTCTATGCCAGAATGTTCCTATTTAGAAGACACTTTCAGATATAACTATTGTTACATGTGTGTAGTTTATTCAACACTACTGTGTATATAGCGGACAAACAAGTCATTATTTGAAACAACTGGTCTTTCTAGATATTTAGAAGTACACAAAGTATGTTAAAAGTAGAGATAGTGAATAACACATTTTGTAGCTATCTTTTTGATATGAAATAATGTCTTGGAAATTGATCAATTCTCTGAGCAGTACACATTATGATATTTGTGCTGGTTTGGGGGAAGGAGGAGCACAAAGTGCAAAGGGCTTTCTACCAGTGTCCACTGTGTTTATGATGAGGCACGTTGACCATTGTCCCTTATGTCTGCATTTTCATCTACTGTGCTGTGTATATAGTGTATATAAGCAGACATAGGAGTCCTAATTTACATCTAGTCAATGTTAAAGAGGTTGCCAGTGTATGACAAAAGTAGAATTAGTAAACTAATGCATTGAGTACACTTTGTGTTAAAATTCATAGGGAAGACTTCTTAAAAACAGAAGTGAAATTGTTAAAATCCCCCCTAAGCGTTACAGATGGCTTATAGCTGTCCACGGGGTTGGTAGAGGTGGGAAAAGGAAGGGTTCTAGGCCAGAATGTTCCTATTTAGAAGACACTCAAATTACTGTCTGTGTTATGTATGTATACCATTTATTCAATGCTACTATGTATATAATGGAAAACTTAAGTCCAGTTTGAAACATCTAGTCTTTCTAGGTGTTTAAAAGTGCACAACAGCCTAGTGCAGTGGCTCACGCCAGTAATCCCAACACTATGGGAGTCCAAGGCGGGCAGATCACGAGGTCAAGAGATGGAGACCATCCTGGCCAACATGGTGAAACCTCGTCTCTACTAAAAATACAAAAGTTAGCTGGTCGTGGTGGTGCCCACCTATAGTCCCAGCTACTTGGGAGGCTGAGGCAGGAGAATCGCTTGAACTCGGGAGGTGGAGGTTGCAGTGAGCCGAGATCGCACCACTGCACTCCAGCCTGGCGACAGAGTGAGACTCCGGTTCGACAACAACAAAAAGGTGTACAACATAGGTTAAAAATAGAGGGCTAAAGTAACACCCCTCTAAGCATTTGTTTTCAGTACTTCCTAACAGTGATTGCATAAGTGAATGCAGACTATTCATTGGGTTGTGGGGGCGGCAGGGAGGAGGTATGCAGGGAGAAGGGTCTGTGCTCCTGAGATTAGTTCAGATGGTCTAACTATTGTTCTTTACGTGCATTTTAGTTAATATTGTGTATTAAAGGATAAACAAGTCTTAATGCTGAACAAAAAGTTCTCTTTTGTTTTTTATTTATTTATTTTTGTTTCATTATTTTTGTGGGTACATGGTGTATGTATTTATGGGGTACATGAGGTGCTTTGATGCAGGCATGTAATATGTAATAATTACATCATGAAAATGAGGTATACATCCCCTCAAGGATTTATCCTTTGTGTTACTAAAAATCCAATTATACCATTGTAGTTATTATAAAATGTACAATTAAATGATTATTGAGTATTTAGTCACCCTGCTGTGCTATCAAATACTAGGTCTTATTCACTCTTTAACTATTTTTTTGTTTGTGTGCCCATTAACTACCTCCACTTCCCCTCAAACCCTCATATACCTTCCAGCCTCTGGTAACCATCCTACTCTTGATCTCTATGAGTTCAATTGTTTTGATTTTTAGCACCCACAAATAAGTGACAACATATGAAGTTAGTCTTTCCTTGCCTGACTTATTTTAATTAACAGAAAGTCCTCCAGTTCCATTCATGTTGTTGCAAATGAAAAGATGTCATTCCTTTTTATTTCTGACTAGTAATCCATTGTGTATATGTACCACATTTGCTTTTTAAAAAACTTTTATATTAGGTTCAGTGGTATATGTGCAGATTTGTTATATAGGTAGACTTGTGTCATGGGGGCTTGCTGTACAGATTATTTCATCACCCAGGTACTAATCCTAGTGCCTGATAGTTATTTTTTCAGATACTTTTTTTCCTCAAATCTGCCACCCTCAAGTAGGCCCCAGTGTCTGTTGTTCTACACTTTGTGTCCATGAGCTCATCATTTACCTCCTAGTTATAAGTGAGAACATGTGGTATTTGGTTTTCTCTTCCTGCATTAGTTTGCTGAGGATAATGGCTTCCAGCTCCATCCATGTTCCTGCAAAAGACATGATCTCATTTTTTACGGCTGCATAGTGTTCCATGGTGTACATACACCACATTTTTTTGATTCACTCTGCCACTTATAGGCATTTTTTAGGTTGATTTTATCTCTTTGCTGCTGTGAATAGTGCTGCTATGGACACTCCCGTGTATGTGTCTTTATTAGTAGAATGATTTATATTCCTCTGGATATATATCCAGTAATGGGATTGCTGGGTCAAATGGTAATTCTGTTTTTAGGTCTTTGAAGATTATCCACACTGTTTTCCACAAGGGTTTAACTAATTTACATTCCTACCAATAATGTATAAGCAATCTTTTTTCTCCACAACCTTGCCAGCATCTGTTATTTTTTAACTTTTAAATAACAGCCATTCTGACTTGTGTGAGATAGTATCTTATTATGGTTTTGATTTGCATTTCTCTAATGATCAGTGATGTTGAGCTTTTTTTTCATATGCTTATTGGCCACTTGTATGTTTTCTTTTGAGAAGTGTCTGCTCATGTCCTTTGTCCACTTTTTAATGGGTTTTCTTTTTGTTGTATATTTGGTTAAATTTCTTATAGATGCTGGATATTAGACCTTTATCAGATGCATAATTTGCAAAAAATTTCTCCCGTTCTGTAGGTTGTCTGTGTACTGTGCTAACAGTTTTTATGCCTGGGCAGAAGCTCTATAGTTTAAATAGATCTCATTTGTCAATTTTTGCTTTTGTTGCAATTGTTTTTGGCATCTTCATCATTAAATCTTTGCTCATTCCTATGTCCAAAATGTCCAGTTTGTCTTTCATGGTTTTTATAGTTTGCGGTTTTACATTTAAGTCTTTAATCCATCTTGAGTTAATTTCTGTACATAGTGTAAGGAAAGGGTCCAGTTTCAATCTTCTGCATGTTGCTAGCCAGTTATTCCAGCATCATTTATTAAATAGGGTACCCTTTCCCCATTGCTTGTTTTTGTAAGCTTTGTCAAAGATCAGATAGTTGTAGGTGTGCAGCCTTATTTCTGGGCTCTCTATTCTGTTTCATTGATCAATGTGTCTGTTTTGGTATCAGTACAGCAGTTTTGGTTACTGTAGCCCTGTAGTAGTTTGAAGTTGAGTTTCATGATGCCTCCAGCTTTGTTCTTTTTGATTAGGACTTCCATGGCTATTTGGGCTGTTTTTTGTTTTATATGAATTTTTAAATACTTATTTCTAGTTCTGTAAAGAATGTCATTGGTAAAATAGTTTAATAGGAAAAGCATTGGATCTAGAAATTGCTTTGGGTTGTCAGGCTATTTTAACAATATTGGAATATGGAATGTTTTTCCATTTATTTGTGTCATCTCTGATTTCATCGAGCAGTGTTCTGTAATTCTTGTTGTAGAAATATTTCACTGCCCTGGTTAGTTGTATTTCTAGGTATTTTATTCTTTTTGTGACAACTGTGAGTGAGATTGTGTTCCTGGTTTGCTCTTGATGTGGCTGTTGCTGGTGTAAAGAAGTGCTGGTGATTTTCATACATTGATCTTGTATCCTGAGACTTTGCTGAACTTGTTTATGAGCTGAAGGAGGTTTGAGGCTGAGACTGGTTTTCTACATAAAGAATCATGTTGTCTGCAAATAGGGATAGTTTGACTTCCTGTATTCCTATTTGAATGCTCTTTATTTCTTTCTTTTGCCTAATTCTGGCCACGACTTCCAATACTATGCTGAATAGGAGTGGTGAGAGAGGGCATCATTGTCTTGTGCTAGTTTTCAAGGGGAATGCTTCAAACTTTTGAAAATTCAATATTATATTGGCTGTGGGTTTGTCATACATGGCTTTTATTATTTTGAGGAATGTTTCTTCAATACCTAGTTTATTGAAAGTTTTTAACCTGAAAAGATGTTGAATTTTATCAAAAGTTTTTTCTGCATCTACTGAAATACTTGTGTGTTTTTTGTTTGTAGTTCTCTTTATCTGATCTCATTTGTTGATTTGTGTTTGTTAAACCAAACTTGCATCCAGGGATGAAGGCTACTGGATTGTGATGGATTAGCTTTTTGATGTACCACATTTTCATTATCCGTTCATCTGTTGATGGGCACTTAGGTTGCTTCCAATTTTTTACTATTGTAAACAGTGCTGCAACAAACGTGAGAATGCAGATATCTTTTTTATATACTGATTTTCTTCTATTTGAGGGGTGAAGTATATACCCAGCAGTGGGATTTCTGGATTATATGTCAGCTCCCTTTTTAGTTTTTTGAGAAACATACAAATTGTTCTTCATAGTGGTTGTACTAGTTTACATTCCCAGCAGCAGTGTACAAGGATTCCCTTTCTCCACATCCTCATCCAGCATTTGTTATTGCCTATCTTTCGTATAAAAGTCATTTTAAAGGGAGTGAGATAATGTAGCATTGTAGTTTTTATTTGAATTTCTCTGATGATCAGTGATGTTGAGCACCTTTTTATGGATCAATTTGCAATTTGTATGTCCTCTGTTGAGAAATTTCCATTAAAATATTTGGCCCATTTTTTAATATTATTATTAGATTTTTTTTCCAATTGAAATGTTTGAGCTCCTTTTATATTCTGATTATTAATCCCTTGTCAGATGGACAGTTTGAAAATAGTTTTTCCTATTTTGTGAGTGGTTTCTTCATTTTGTTGATTGCTTTTTTTGCTGTGCAGAAGCTTTTTAACTTCATGTGATCCCATTTTTCCATTTTTGCTTTGTTTGCCTGTGCTGGTTGTTGGGTATTACTCAAGAAATTTTAGCCCAAATCAATGTCCTGGAGAGTTTCCCAAAGTTTTCCTGTTGTAGTTTCAAAGTCTGAGGTCTTGGGCTTAAGTTTATAAACAAATTTTATCTTATTTTTGTATATGGCAAAATTTATATGTCAAGTTTTATTCTTCTGCATATGGATATCTAGTTTTCCCAGTACCATTTATTAAAGAGACTATCCTTTCTCAAATTTGTGTTCCTAGCACATTTGTCAAAGATGGAATCCACTGTAGGTGTATGGATTTGTTTCTGGGATCTCTATTTTGTTCCATTTATCTGTGTGTCTCTTTTTATGCAAGTACCATGCTGTTTTGGTTACTCTAACTCTGTAGTATAATTTGAAGTCAGGTAATCTTATTTCTCCAGTTTTGATCTTTTGGTCAGGATAGCTTTGGGTACTGTGTTTCTTTTGTCATCGAATATAAATTTTAAAATTGTTTTTTTCTATTTCTGTGAAGATGTAATTGGTATATTGATAGGGGTTGCAAAGGCACTGTAGATTGCTTTTGGTTGTCTTGACATTTTAACAATATTGATTCTTCCAGTCCATGAGCATAAAATATCTTTTCATTTTTTGTGTTCTCTTTAAATTCTTTCATCAGTGTTTTGCAGGGTTTTTTTGTAGAGCTCTTTCATGTCATCGATTAATTTTTATGTATTTAATTTTATTTGTGGCTATTGTAAATGGGATTACTTTGTTTCTGTTTTAGGTTGTTCACTGCTGGCATATAGAAATGCTAATGATATTTTATGTTGATTTTGTATCTGCAAATTTACTAAATTTGTTTATTAGTTCTAATAGTTTTTGTTGAAGTCTTCATATTTTCAAATATAAGATCATGCAATCTGCAAACAGAGATAATCTGACTTCTTCCTTTCCAATTTGGATATACATTTTTTCCTTCTCTTGTCTGATTGCTCCAGCTAGGACTTCCAGAACTATGTTGAACAACAGTGCAAAAATGGGCATTCTTGCTTTGTTCCATATCTTAGAGGACAGGCTTTTAGTTTTTCCTCATTCATTGTGATACTAGCTGAGGATCCGACATATATGGCTTTTATTATGTTGACATATGTTCCTTGTATATCAAGATTTTTGGAGTGCTTATCATGAAAGTGTGTTAAATTTTATCAAATGCTTCTTTGGCATCAATTTGATAATATGGCTTTGACCTTCATTCTCTTGATATGATGTATCACATTAATTGATTTGCATATGTTTACCTATCTTTGCATCCCTGGGATAAATCCCACTTTGTCGAGATTAACAATCTTTTTAGTGTATTGTTGTGTTCAGTTTGTTAGTATTTTGTTGAGGATTTTTGCATCAATATTCATCAGAGATATTCGCCTGTAATTTTCTTTTTTTTGATGTGCCTTTGTCTACTTTGGGTGGCAGGGTAATACTGGTCTAATAAGATGAGTTTGAAAATATCCTCTTCTCCTCTATTTTTGGAATAGTTTGGGTAATACTGGTATTAGCTTTTCTTTAAATGTTTGGTAGAATTCAGCAGTGAAAGCATCAGATTCCAGGCTTTTTTTTTTTTTTTTTTTTTTTCTAGGAGACTTTTTATTATGGCTTAAATTTCATTACTTGTTATTGGCCTGTTCAGATTTTGGATCTCAGCCTGGTTCAGTGTTGGTAGGTTGTAGGTGTCTAGAAATTTATACATCTCCTCTAGATTTGCCAAATTTTTTTGCGTACAGTTGCTGATAGTAGCCAGTAATGATCCTTTGAATTTCTACAGTACCAGCTATAATGTCTTTTTCATCTCTGATTTTATTCATTTTGATCTTCTCTCTTTTTTTCTCGTTAGTCCGGCTAAAGTTTTGTCTACTTTGTTTAACTTTTAAGAAACCCAACTTTTTGTTTTATTGATTTTTGCATTGTTTTCTTCATTTTAAATTCATTTATTTCTGTTCTGATCTTTATTATTTCTTTCCTTCTACTAATTTTGGGTATAGCTTTCTCTTGCTTTTCCAGTTTCTTTAAGATGCGTCATTAGGTTATATATTGGAAAGTTTTTTTTTTCTTTTTTGATGTAGGCACTTATAGCTATAAATTTTTCTCTTAGTATTGCATTTGCTATATCCTGTAGGTTTGGTATGTTGTGTTTCCATTACTATTTGTTTCAAGAAATTTTTTAATTTTCTTCTTAATTTCTTTTTTTTATCATTATTATTATACTTTTAAGTTTTAGGGTACATGTGCACAATGTGCAGGTTAGTTACATATGTATACATGTGCCATGCTGGTGTGCTGCACCCATTAACTTGCCATTTAGCATTAGGTATATCTCCTAATGCTGTCCCTCCCCCCTCCCCCCACACCACAACAGTCCCCAGAGTGTGATGTTCCCCTTCCTGTGTCCATGTGTTCTCATTGTTCAATTCCCATCTATGAGTGAGAACATGCGGTGTTTGGTTTTTTGTCCTTGCGATAGTTTACTGAGAATGATGATTTCCAATTTCATCCATGTCCCTACAAAGACATGAACTCATCCTTTTTTTATGGCTGCATAGTATTCCATGGTGTATATGTGCCACATTTTCTTAATCCAGTCTATCATTGTTGGACATTTGGGTTGGTTCCAAGTCTTTGCTATTGTGAATAGTGCCGCAATAAGCATATGTGTGCATGTGTCTTTATAGCAGTATGATTTATAATCCTTTGGGTATATACCCAGTAATGGGATGGCTGGGTCAAATGGTATTTCTAGTTCTAGATCCCTGAGGAATTGCCACACTGACTTTCACAATGGTTGAACTAGTTTACAGTCCCACCAACAGTGTAAAAGTGTTCCTATTTCTCCACATCCTCTCCAGCACCTGTTGTTTCCTGACTTTTTAATGATCGCCATTCTAACTGGTTTGAGATGGTATCTCATTGTGGTTTTGATTTGCATTTCTCTGATGGCCAGTGATGGTGAGCATTTTTTCATGTGTCTTTTGGCTGCATAAATGTCTTCTTTTGAGAAGTGTCTGTTCATATCCTTCGCCCACTTTTTGATGGGGTTGTTTGTTTTTTTCTTGTAAATTTGTTTGAGTTCATTGTAGATTCTGGATATTAGCCCTTTGTCAGATTAATTTCTTAATCAACCCACTGATCATTCAGGAGCATATTGTTTAATATCTGTGTGTTTGTAGAGTTTCCAAAATTTCTCTTTTTTGATTTGCAGTTTTATTCCATTGTGGTCAGAGAAGATACTTAATATTATGTCAATTGTTTTGAATTTTTAAAGACTTGTTTACCTCACATATGGTCTATGCTTGAGAATGATCCATGTGCTGAGAAGAATGTGTATTTTGCTGTTGTTGTATAAAATGTTCTGTAAATATCTATTTAGATCCATTTTATCTATAGTGCAGATTAAGACTGCTGTTTCTTAGTTAATTTTTTGCCTGAAAGTACTGTCCAATGCTGAAAGTCAGTTGGTGAAGACTGCAGCTATTATTGTATTCAGATCTAGCTTTCTTTAGCTCTAATAATATTTGCTTTATATATCTGGGTGCTCCAATGTTGGTCCATATATATTTCTAATTTTTATATCCTCTTGCTGAATTTACCCCTTTATTATTACATAATTACCCTCTTTGACATTTTATATAGTTTTTATCTGTAAATCTGTTTTGTCTGATATATATAAAACTACTTCTCTGAGTGTGGTAGTGAACACCTGTAGTCCCAGCTACACAAGAGGCTGAGGTGGGAGAATCTTTTGAGCATAGGAAGTCGAGGCTGCAGTGAGCCATGTTTGTGCCATTGCACTCCAGCCTGAGTGACAGAGCAAGACCCTGTCACAAAAAAAATATATATAGATAATAGATAGATAGATAGATAGATAGATAGATACATACATACATACATACATACATACATACATACATACATACATACATAGATACACAGATAGGTAGACACTCTTGCTCTTTTTTGGTTTCGATTGGCATGGGATATCTTTTTCCATCACTTTATTTTCAACCTATATGTGTTATTATAGGTGAAGTGTGTTTCTTGTAGGCAATAAATCATTGGGTCTTGCTTTTTTGTCCATTCAGCCACTCTATGTCTTGATTGGAGAGTTTAGTCCATTTACATTCAGTGTTATTGATAAGTAAGCACTTACTCCCACTGTCTTGTTATTTGTTTTCTGGTTGTTTTATAGTCTTCCTTTCCTTTTTTCCATTCTTTCTGTCTTCCTTTTAGTGAAGGTGATTTTCTCTGGTGGTGTTATTCAATGTTTTGCTTTTTATTTTATTTTTGAATTTGTTGTATGTTTTCTGATTTAAGGTTACCGTGAGGCTTATAAGTACTATCTTGTAACACATTATTTTAAATTGACAAGAACTTAACACAGATTGCATGCAAAATAAATAAGCAAAGATAAAACTAACAAAAACTCTATATCTTAACCTTATCTCCCTACTTTTTTACTTTGTTTCTCTTTATGTCTTATTGTACTGTCTATGTGTAGAAAACATGTTGCACGTATTATTTTTGATTGGTTTATCATTCAGTCTTTTAATTTAAGAGTACACACTACCATAACAGTGTTATAATATTCTGTGTTTTTCTGTGTGCTGTTAGTAGTGAGTTTTGTACCTTCAGATGAATTATAGTTGCTCATTAACATCCTTTATCTTCTGATTTAATAACTCCTGTTAGCATTTCTTGTAAGACAGATCTAGTCTTAATGAAATTCCTCAGATTTTGTCTGGGAAGGTCTTTATTTCTCCTTCATACTTAAAGGATACTTTCACTGCATACATAATTTTAGTGTAATTTTTTTTTTTTTATTTCTTTAGCACTTTAAATATGTCATGCAACTCTCTCCTGGCTTGAAAGGTTTCTACTGAAAAGTCTGCTGCCAGGTGTATTGGAGCTCCATTGTATGTTATTTGTTTCTTTTCTCTTGCTGCTTTTAGGATTCTTTCTTTATTCTTGACCTTTGTGACTTTGATTATTAAATGCCTTAAGGTAGTTTTCTTTGAGTTAAATCTGCTTATGGTTTATAATGTTCTCTTGTGCTTAGGTTTCTAAAGTTCTCTGCTAGTATCCCTTTTAATAAATTTTCTACCCCTATTTCTCTTCCTTCTCTTTAAGGAAAATAATTCTTAAATTTGCCCTTTTGAGACTATTCTCTAGGTCTTGTAGGTGTACTTCACTGTTTGTTATTCCTTTTTTGTCTCCTCTTACTGTGTGTTTTCAAATAGCCTGTTTTCAAGCTCATTAATTCTTCTGCTTGATCAATTCTGCTATTAAGAGACTGATGCATTCTAGAGTATGTCAATGGCATTTTTCAACTCCAGAATTTTTTCTTTATTCTTTTAATTATTTCAATCTCCTTGTTAAATTTATCTCATAAAATTCTGAATTCCTTCTCTATTATCTTGAATTTCTTTGAATTTCATCAAAACAGCTATTTTGAGTTTACTATCTGAAAGGTCACATATCTCTGTTCTTCCAGTACGTGTCCTTGGTGTCTTACTTTGTCTGCTGAGGTCTTATCTACCTAGATGACCTAAATGCTTGAAGATGTCCATCTATGTCTGGGCATTGCAGAGTTAGGTATTTATTGTAGTCTTCACATCCTGGTCTTGTTCATGCCCATCCTTCTTGGGAAGGTTTTTCAGGTATTTGGAGAGATTTGAGGCATAAACTCAACAACACTGTGGTTCTTGCTTGTTGAGGTACCACCTTGGTGGTCTTGGATAATATCTAGAAGAATTAACTGGATTACCAAGCATAGTCTCTTTTTTTCTTCCCTTAATTTCTTCCAAACAAATGGAGTCTCTCTGTCTGAGATGAGCCACCTGGATGTGTAGTGGGGGTAACACAAGTGTCACTGTGGCCACCACCACAGGGATTGCACTGGTTCCAAACTGAAGCCAGCACAACACAGAATTTCACCCAAGGCCCACCATTGTAACCACTACATGGCTACCACCTAAGTTCACTTAAGCCCCTAGGACTCTACAATCAGCAAGTGGCAAAGCCAGCCAGGTTTTTGTCCATTCCTTCAGGGAAGTGAATTCCCTTAGGCCCTAGGTGGGTCCAGAGAGTCTGTCTGGGAGCCAGACATTAAAGATAAAAATCTTAGAAATTTACCTGGTGTTCTACTCTAGTGTGACTAAGGTGGCACTCAAACAGCAAAATAAATTCCTTCCTACTCTTTCCTCCTTTTTCCACAGGTAGAGGAATCTTTCCCTATGACTGCCACCACTACTAGCCCATGGGGTTTCTGCCAGGCCATCATCAACGTGCACTTAAAGCCTTAGGGCTCTTCAGTCAGTTTGTGATAAATGCTGCTAGGCCTGGGAGTTACTCTTTGACTCAGGGCAGGTCTAGAAATGTTGACGAAAAGCCTAAACCTGGACTCAGTGACCCCAAGTATCTTGTTGGTGCTCTACCCCACTGTGGCTGAGCTAGTTCCTAAGGTGCAAGACAGATTTTTATTTACTTTTCCCATGCTTTTCTCAAACAGGAGTCTCCATAGCCACCACATCTGGGAACGTGTTGGGTCACACCTGGAGCCCACACACCTCAAAGCCCAATGTCCATGGCATGTTAGCTGGGTATTTCTGTTGGTTATTAAGGGCCCAGGGGCTTTTTAGTTACCAGGTGATGAATCCTGCCAGGTCTCAGCTGTGACAAGGCAGCACTGAGGTCAATGTAAAATCTCACATTTGCTGTATTCTCCCTCTCACAAACACAGATTCCTTCCCACTATGTGGCTGCTGCCAAAGAGTGTATGAGGAGTGGCACAATTACTCCGTTAGCAACCCTGGTTGGTGTCTAAGAAGGTCACATGAACCCCCAGTCCACTGGCTCTGAGCCCAGCTCAGCACTAGAACTTGCCTAAGAATTGCAGTCCTTGTGGCCTAGACGTCTCTTAAGTTCACTTAGGGCACCAGAGCACTCCACCTTGCAGTGGTGAGGCTTGTGGAAACTCAAGCTCCAGTGCTGAGATGGGTAATTTCCCTCTGGCTAGGGCTGATCAAAATGCTCCTTCCACGAGTGGATGTTAGGTGAATACAGCCTGGTTCTTCTTTCCGCTGTGATAGGACAGCACAAAGTTCAATGCAAATCCTCACAATTGCTGCACTCTCCATCTCCTAAGCACATGGAATATCCATGTCATGTGGCCACTGCAAGGGGATGGAGGACGGTTGGTGTTGGCACTTCAAGATGATCTTTCCTACTCTCCCCAGTGTCTCCTTCAGTGATATAAAGTTAAAACCAGGTACTGTGATTGTTCACGTGACTTTTGGTTCTTGATGATGCTTTTTGTGTGTAGTTAGTTGTTAAAATTTGGTCTTCCTGAAGGGGGATAAATTATGTAGCCTTCTATTCTGCCATCTTACTCCACCTAAAAAGTTTCCTTTTAATTGAAGAAAACTACCTGCTAAAAAGTTCTAGGAAGAAAAAAATGCCCAAATGACTTTTAGTTTATTATGTTTCCTTGGAAAACAGGTGTGTGTGTGTGTGTGTGTGTGTGTGTGTGTGTGTGTGTGTTGTCAGGTGTATCCAGTGAATCTCGGGAGGCCTGAAGAAACAAAGCCATGAAAGAGCAAATGGTACAAAGGCAAGGTTTGGGATCTGAAACATTATTTTAATATCTGAGTCTAGGTTCAAGCAGTGAAATTAAACTGAAGCTAAGGCAAATTATAACTTTTCCTTAAGGAACAGAAAGCACTATTCAAGTGACTTTATACATCAAAACCCTCAGATTCTGAAGTGACAAGGAACTACATCCTATTTCCCTTGCTTCAATGTCTGTGGCTTTGTGCACATGAATGGCTTGTCCTTAAAACAGAGGCTGTAATTAGAACACAAGTAATACTTGTGCTTTAATATCACATAGCTTCTACAACTGAAGAAGGTTTTCTGGATCATCTATATTCATTCTTATAATTCAACAAGGGAGAAAAATTACATTAAAATTTCTAACATATATAAATCTACAGTAAAATATCTATAAAATAAAATAGCTTAAAAATATAATAGTGTATTATAGACATATAGTTTTAGTAAAAAGAAGAGTGGTATATGAATTATAAAATCAATTACAAAATATTTTTATATCTCTCAATAATTATTCAAAATTCCTCTTAAACTTTTTTTGGAGAAGACCGGTGATTTCTGCATTTCCATCTGAGGTACCGTGTTCATCTCACTAGGGAGTGCCAGACAGTGGGCGCAGGTCAGTGGGTGAGTGCACCATGCGCCAGCCGAAGCAGGGGCGAGGCATTGCCTCACTCGGGAAGTGCAAGGGGTCAGGGAGTTCCCTTTCCAGGGGTGACAGATGGCACCTGGAAAATCGGGCCACTCCCACCCGAACACTATGCTTTTCCGCCGGGCTTAGGAAACGGTGCCCCAGGAGAGTATAGCCCGTACCTGGCTCAAAGGATTCCCTATTTAATAAATGGTGCTGGGAAAACTGGCTAGCCATATGTAGAAAACTGAAACTGGATCCCTTCCTTACACCTTATACAAAAATCAATTCAAGGTGGATTAAAGACTTAAATGTTAGACCTAAAACCATGAAAACCCTAGAAGAAAACCTAGGCATTACCATTCAGGACATAGGCATGGGCAAGGACTTCATGTCTAAAACACCAAAAGCAATGGCCACAAAAGCCAAAATTGACAAATGGGATCTAATTAAACTAAAGAGCTTCTGCACAGCAAAAGAAACTACCATCAGAGTGAATAGGCAACCTACAAAATGGGAGAAAATTTTCGCAACCTACTCATCTGAGAAAGGGCTAATATCCAGAATCTACAATGAACTCAAACAAATTTACAAGAAAAAAAAAAACAACCCCATCAAAAAGTGGGCGAAGGACATGAACAGACACTTCTCAAAGAAGACATTTATGCAGCCAAAAAACACATGAGAAAATGCTCACCATCACTGGCCATCAGAGAAATGCAAATCAAAACCACAATGAGATACCATCTCACACCAGTTAGAATGGCAATCATTAAAAAGTCAGGAAACAACAGGTGCTGGAGAGGATGTGGAGAAATAGGAACACTTTTACACTGTTGGTGGGACTGTAAACTAGTTCAACCATTGTGGAAGTCAGTGTGGCGATTCCTCAGGGATCTAGAGCTAGAAATTCCATTCGACCCAGCCATCCCATTACTGAGTATATACCCAAAGGACTATAAACCATGCTGCTATAAAGACACATGCCCACGTACATTTATTGCGGCATTATTCACAATAGCAAAGACTTGGAACCAACCCAAATGTCCAACAATGATAGACTGGATTAAGAAAATGTGGCACATATACACCATGGAATATTATGCAGCCATAAAAAATGATGAGTTCATGTCCTTTGTAGGGACATGGATGAAACTGGAAATCATCATTCTCAGTAAACTATCGCAAGAACAAAAAACCAAACACCGCATATTCTCACTCATAGTTGGGAATTGAACAATGAGAACACGTGGACACAGGAAGGGGAACATCACACTTCGTGGACTGTTGTGGTGTGGGGGGAGGGGGGAGGGATAGCATTGGGAGATATACCTAAGGCTAGATGATGAGTTAGTGGGTGCAACGCACCAGCATGGCACATGTATACATATGTAACTTACCTGCACATTGCGCACATGTACCATAAAACCTAAAGTATAATAATAATAATAATAAAGAAAATAAAATTAGCTATTGCAAAAGTTCAGTGAACTTGAGGGCACAGTAGTAAAAATAATCTAAATAAAACACAGAAGTTTTTTTTTCTTTTTCTTTTCTTTTTTTGGGGAATCGGGGGACAGGGTCTCACTCTGTTACCCAGGCTGGAATGCAGTGGCACAATCACTGCTCACTGCAGCCTCGACCCACCAGACTCAAGCAATCCTCCTGCCTTAGCCTCCCTAGTAGCTGAGACTACAGGTGTGTGCCACCATGCCCAGCTAATTTTTTATTTTCTGTAAAGATAAGGTCTCACTATATTGCTGAAGCTGGTCTTGAACTCCTGGACTCAAGCGATCTTTCTGCTTTGTCCTCCTAAAGTGCTGGGATTACAGGCATGAGCCACCACACCCAGCTAAAACACAGAGATTTTTTTAAATGAGAAAAGTGAACGGAGCATCAGTGAGCTGTGGGACAGCTTTAAGTGGTCTAATATATGTATGAATGGAGTTCTCAAAGAATGAGGGTAAAGGCAAAGTATGTGATAATAGCTCAATAGCTCATTTCTTTTTAGCACTGAATAATATTCTGTTGTATGAATGTACCATGATTTGTTTATCCATTCACTTGCTGAAAGACCTTCTAGTTTTTTCTAAGTTTAAGCAATTACGAATAAAACTTCTACAAATGTTCATATGTAGGTTTCTGCATGAATAAAATTTCTAATGCTAAAAAAAAAAAAAGAAAAAAAACTTTTTTTGATCTTTACTGGTAGGAATTATTCACTTCAAACAAAACAAAATCATACATGAAAACTCATTTATCTCTAGATCTACCATTTTGTTGTGCCATAACAATATCTCATGTTACGCAATGCCAATAAATTTTACTCAGAATATATAAATATAAACACAATTTTTAAGATCTGTTTATTCTCTATCTTAACCTCCACCCCCACAGAAAAAAATTCAGCATGACAACCATATTTCACAAGGAATAGATTATAAGAGCCAAATCAGTATATCTGTTCCCATCTTCACATTCTGCTTGTTGTTCCTAGAGTCATATTTCAGTATACCATCCAGAATAGCTTGATTTCTAGAAGTGAATAAAGATGATTAGAAGGGGCCAGATGGAGCTGCTCATCAGGGTAAGCTAGGTCCTGTCAGTCTCTGCCTTTTCCAGCCATTTCTTTGTAGGTACTGTTGGGAACAGGCCCCAAAATCTGGCCATAAACTGGCCCAAAAACTAGCCATAAACAAAATCTCTGCAGCACTGTGACATGTTCATGATGGCCTTGATGCCCACGCTGGAAGGCTTTTGGTTTACAGGAATGAGGGCAAGGAACACCTGGCCCACCCAGGGTGGAAAACCACTTAAGTCATTCTTAAACCACAAACAATAGCATGAGCGATCTGTGCCTTCAGTACATGTTCATGCTGCAGATAACTAGCCAGATCCCATCCCTTTATTTTGGCCCATCCCTTTATTTCCCATAAGGAATACTTTGAGTAAATCTTATGACTGGCTTGCTGTTAGTAAATATGTGGGTAAATCTCTGTTCAAGGCTCTCAGCTCTGAAGGCTGTGAGACCCCTGATTTCCCACTCCACACTCTATATTTCTGTGTCTGTGTCTTTAATTCCTCTAGTGCCACTGGGTTAAGGTCTGCATGACCAAGCTGGTCTCGGCAGACACAAAAGAACTTCAAATTGTGGGCTCAACCTTGCTAATAAATTAGTAATCCATTATCACCAACAGGTAAAATCTAAAACTAGTTGTCTTATTCTCATTTTTAATGCTGGTGTTTCTAGACCAAATCCTGGACCCACACAAGTCCTCCAAAATGCTTGTCTTCCTCCTCAGAACCACCTCTCCCCAAGCTTGTATTATAGCTACTCAGTCCTTCTGTCTCAGCTTCTGCCTTATTCTTTTTAATTTATCAGTTAGGACTTTTGGTCACAAGCAACAGAGTATGCACTGGACCCTTTGCTTGAGTAAAATACACTAAGACTTTTTTGTTTGTTATTTTCTTCCAGTTTCAAAGTTCAGGAAGGAGGTCTTAAGTTAGCCTCATTTTGGTCACTTGCTCATCCCTTAGAGGAGGAAGTAGGGCAAAACTATAGACCCACCAGACTGTATGCAGTAGGGAAGAGGTGATTCCACACAATTAAATTAAGGTACTAAATAAGAAAGGGAAATTAATGCTGTCAGCCTAAACCAACAAATATCCATGATGCTGAATATTTTGTAGCTTTCCCGTGCTCGCTTGAGCAGTATTCTTGGCCTTTTCAAAAACACCTACCTAGTTCTTGAAAATGTATTTATTTCAAAAGCCAGACCTTACTTTTTATATCCCCAGCTATTGGCTAGATACCTTCCCAAAACTGCACAGATGGAAAAAAAAAAAAAAAAAAAAAACACACAAAACCTAAAATTACCAAAAATCCTTATGCCTTAATGCAAGTAATGCAAGTATTGTCTCTGGATGAAAACTGCAGCTACTAAGCAGTACCTGTCAGGTCATACTCAAATAGAGCTCATTTACTATGCATCCTTGGAAAGTGTGATTTTAACTTCAAGCAACCCATACGGGGTCCAATTCTGGAACCAGAGCTTGGTCCTTTCCATCTTCTGCTTACTCTCTTTTCATTCAGAATCCAGCTTTTGAGGTCTCAGCATACCTCACAGGTAAAAACATCTTGTATGTCAGGAAGTAGAATACATACAGAACCAGTCCTTTAATCTCTAAGTTTAATTTTGAAGTAGCATCCAAATAATACGACAACCGGCAGGTGAAAACAGTGCCTTTGTAAGCCTTAATTGTAAGTTACAATGTTTGTCAAAGTGTGGTGTGCTGACCACTTGCATCAGAATCAAGAAAGCTTGTTAAAAATGAAAAGCCCTGGGCTTTACCACAAAACACAATGAATCGCAATCTCAGATGACAAAACTCGTACATTTGAAATTTTAATACATACCACAAGTAATTTCTATGCACATTGAAGTTCGAGAATGGTGGGCATAAGGTTATCTGCTATATGGCAATGGCAACTCTCAATAGACCAACTGAGCTGAGAGAAAAGGAATTCAGGGGACTAAGACTCAGAAGTCTAAGTAAGCTATCAGCAAGTAGCATGAACCTGGCTATTGGTGTAGGATTCAGGGAAGAGGACTCCAGGTAAAAAGGAGGAATGAACAGAAGCAAAACAAAATTCAAGTCCTAGCTATCCTGGGGTATAAGGCAGGATACCAAGGTAACAGAGACTTAGGCACAGAAAGTAGTGTTAAAAACCAATTACCAGAATTGTGAGTAAGATGAGAACCCAGTAGCAGAAACAAACACAAGAGGATTTATCTAAAGCAGCATAATTTCAGGGCCACATCATGAGTAACTTGATGCTGAGTCACAGAGTGTTGATGGAGATTCTTATAACCTTATATTCTAAAGTCAGTGGTTCTAAGCTAATCCTGTAGGTGAGAACAAGTGGTCACAGCTATGGCAATATAAGACTAAGGAAGTTTAAAATCAAGCAAAACCCAACACCCAGAAATAAAAAAAAGAAATGCTAGTCATGGTAAATTTCTTTCCTGGAGCAATCCTTTATGATGTTGCTACGAAGTTAATCTTTTACCTCCACTATGAGAGATAATGAATAGGTTTGCTCACCACACATAACAGGCATAAAGAAACAGCAAAAGAAAGAGAAATTGATCAAATCAAAGGGCATTGCGCAGAAAAAAGAGAAAAATAATGAGAGAAGACAATGGAACAGAAAGAAATAAGATAAGAAGAAATTTGGAGAAAAGAGAAAAAAGCAGGGAGAAACAGAAATGTCTATGGTAGAACTGCACAAACTTCTTGCAAGAGGCATTGCAACAGAAAGAGTGGAAGTCTAAGAGGAGAAGTATTTCAGCTCCAGAAATTAATATGCAGTCATATCTCACTTTATTGTACTTCACTTTATTGTGCTTCACAGACATTGCATTTTTACAAATTGAAGGTTTTCAGCAATCCTGAATTAGCAAGTCTACCAGTGCCATTTTCCTAACAGCATGTGCTCACTTCGTGTCTCTGTATCACATTCTGGTAATTCTCACAATATATCAAACATTATTATTATTTTATCTGTTATGGTAATCTTTGATCAGTGATCTTTGATGTTACTATTATACCTGTTTAGGAGCACCACGAACCGTGTCCATGTAAGACTGCAAACTTAATGGATACATGTTGTTTGTGTTCTGACTGCTCCACTGACTGGCTGTTCCCCCATCTCCCTCCCTCTCCTCAGGCTTCACTGTTCCCTGGGACACTACAATATTGAAATTAGGCCAACAAATAACCCTACAATGGCCGTTAAGTGTTCAAGTAAAATGAAGAGTTGCACATCTCTCACTTTAAATCAAACGCTAGAGATGATTAAGCTTAGTGGAGAAGCCAGGTCAAAAAGCTGAGTTAGGCTGAAAGCTAAGTCTCTTGTGCCAAACAGTTAGTCAAATTGTGAGTGCAAAAAAACTGTTCTTGAAGAAAATTCAAAGTGCTATTCCAGTGAACACAGAAATGATAAGAAAGCAAAAGAACCTTATTGCTGATATGGGGAAAGTTTAAGTTGTGTGGATAGAAGGTCAAACCAGCCACAACATTCCCTTTAGCCAAAGCCTAATCCAGAGCAAGGCTAGAACTCTCTTGAACTCTATGAAGGCTGAGAAAGGTGAGCTAGCTGCAGAAGAAAAGTTTAAAACTAGCAAAGGTCTGTTCATGAGACCGAAGGGAAAAAAAATCTGTCTCTATAACATAAAAGTGCAAGATGAAGCAACAGATGCTTATGTAAAAGCTGTAGCAAGTTATCCAGAAGATGTAGCTAAAATAATAGATGAAGGAGGCTACACTTAACAACAGTTTTTCAATGTTGACAAAACAGCTATATACTAAAAGTAGATGCCATCTAGGACTTTAATAGCTAGGGAGAAGAAGTCAATGCCTGACTTTAAAGCTTCAAAAGAAAGGCTGACTCTGTCATTAGGAGTTATACAGCTTTGAGTTGAGTTGAGCCAATGCTCATTTATTAACCATTCTTAAATTTGTAGGTCCCTTAAGAATTATGGTACCTGTACTCTGCCTGTACTCTATAAATAAAACAGCAAAACCTGAATGATAGCACATCTGTTTTCCAGCATTAACGTACTGAATATTTTACACACAATATTGAGATCTATTGCTAAGAAAGAAAAATTCCTTTCAAAATATCACTGCTAGTTGAAAATGCGCCTGGCCACCTAAAAGCTCTGATGGAGATTTACAAGTAGATGAATGTTATTTTCATGCCTGCAAACACAACATTCATTCTGTAGCCCATAAATTAAAGAGTAATTTTTACTTTTAAGTCATATTATTTAACTAATACATTTTATAAAGCTATAGCTGCCTTAGATAGTGATTACTCTGATGCATCTGAGCAAAGTACATTGAAAACTTTCCGGAAAGAATTCACCATTCTAAATGCCAGTAAGAACATTTGTGATTCATGGGAGGAGGTCAAATTTATCAACATTAACAGGAGTTTGGAAGAAGTTAATTCCAACCCTCATAGATGACTTTGAGTGCTTAAGAACTCATTAGAGGAAGTCACTGCAGATGTGGTAGAAACAGAAAGAGAGCTAGAATTAGAAGTGGAACTGAAGATATGACTGGTTTGCTGTTGCAATCTCATGATAAAACATAATTGGATGACAAATTGCTTTTTATGGATGAGCAAAACAAGTAATTTTTTAGGTGTAGTCTACTCGTGGCGAAGATTCTCTGAACGCTGCTGAAATGGCAATAAAAGATTTAGAATATTACATAAACATAGTTGCTAAAGTAGTGACAGAGTTTGACAGGACTAACTCCAATTTTGAAAGTTCTACTGTGGGTAAAATGCTAACAAACATCATTGCATGCTACCAAGAAATCTTTCATGAAAGGAAGAGTCAACGTAGATGACAAACTTCACTGTCTTTTGTGTGTGTGTGTGTGTGTGTGTGTGTGTGTGTGTCTGTGTGCATGAGATGGAGTCTCACTGTGTTGCCCAGGCTGGAGTGCTGTGGTGATCTCGGCTCACTGCAAGCTCCACCTCCCAGGTTCACACCATTCTCCTGCCTCAGCCTCCCAAGTAGCTGGGACCACAGGTGCCCGCCACTACGCCCGGCTAATTTTTTGTATTTTTAGTAGAGACGGGGTTTCACCGTGTTAGCCAGGATGGTCTCAATCTCCTGACCTCGTGATCCGCCCGCCTCGGCCTCCCAAAGTGCTGGGATTACAGGCATGAGCCACCGTGCCCGGCCTTCACTGTCTTTTTTTTAAAAAAAATTACCACAGGCACCTCAACCTTCAGCAGCCACCACCCAGATTAGTCAACAGCCATCAACATTGAGGCGAGACCCTCCACCAGCAAAAAAACTAAAACTCACTGAAGGTTCAGATGATCATTAGCATTTTTACCAATTGAGTATTTTTTTAAATTAAGATACATACATTGTTTTTTAGACATTATATTATTGCACACTTAATAGACACACTTCAGTATAGTGTAAACATAAACCTTTACATACACAGGAAAACTAAAAAAATTTTGTGACTCACTTTATTGTGCTATTTGCTCTATCACGGTGGCATGGAACTAAACCCACAATATCTCTAAGGTATGCCTGTAGTCATAAAGAAACATATCAGGCTGGGCACTGTGGCTCACACCTGTAACCCCAGCACTTTGGGAGGCCGAGGCAGGCAGACCACGAGGT
Source organism: Pongo pygmaeus (assembly GCF_028885625.2). Taxonomy (NCBI): domain Eukaryota; kingdom Metazoa; phylum Chordata; class Mammalia; order Primates; family Hominidae; genus Pongo; species Pongo pygmaeus. Next base: position 84,580,625 of record NC_072396.2, on the reverse strand, counting down.
CAAGAGATCGAGACCATCCTAGCCAACATAGTGAAACCCCGTCTCTACTGAAAATACAAAAATTAGCTGGGCTTGGTGGTGCATGGCTGTAATCTCAGCAACTCAGGAGGCTGAGGCAGGAGAATCGCTTGAACCCAGGAGGCAGAGGTTGCGGTGAGCTGAGATGGTTCCACTGCACTCCAGCCTGGGCAACAAGAGTGAAACTCAATCTCAAAAAAGAAAGAAAGCAAGAAAGAAAGAAAGAGAGAAGGAGGGAGAGAGGGAGGGAAGGAAGGAAAGAAGGAAGGAAGGAAAGAAGGAAGGAAGGAAGAAGGAAGGAAATCAGCATAGAGCAATGGAGTAAAATTGTGTAGTAGGAAAGAAACAACATAATAGTTAATGAACTGCTGGAACACATGGTGCTGATGGTCAGAACTGAACGTATTGTCATATAAATTACTTATAGATACTCTGAAACAAAATATACATAATTCATTATGAGTGTTTAATTTCATGCTTACTAAGTTTAAATTATAATCATATTCACACAGCATATGTATTGTTATTCTTCAGTTATTCCCTTCTCATATTAATTAATTAATTAAAGTCCCAGTTTAAGAAACCTGACACAGTTTTGGCTGCATTTTATAATACTATCAGATGTCTTGTTTGAAAATTGCCTTTAAACACTTTGGAAGCCAAGACCATTCAATGCTTCAACAAATGAAACTGGGACAACTAGAGAGATCCACGTGCAGAATAATTAAATTTAGCTCTTACCTCACAGCTCACAATATCTCCAAAGTATGCCTATAAACTATTATCTCAGTTAATCCTCACAAGACTATGATGCAATTACTGTTATTATCCTTACTTTACCAAAAATAAAACTGAGTTGCAGAAAGCCTGTGTAATTTCCTTAAGGTCACACACTTCCTGGTCAAAGTCAGGATTCAAACACAGGTTCTCTGATTCCATACTTTTGGCCATTCTACTATGAGAGCTCAAGAACTTGTGGTATCCCCTCCATTTTACTAAATCTTAACTTTAATGTCATAGAACCATAAACAAAATGAAATGGAAAGAATCTTTATAATCTATCTAGCCAAGAGATTGCAACCTAGTAGCTCACAGAAAGAATATAGCTTACAAATATTTTATTTGATCTTTATACTGTTTTCATGTAAACTCCTTGTCAAAAATTAAATATTAAAAGATTTCACATAAAAATATAAATTTCTGGAGTCTCTAGAAATATCACACTATTGAGTCTTCATTGCCACTTAGCCATAAATAGTTGGAGCTAGGCTATTTCTGTCTATTTATACATGGCAGACATGCCTCACTCAGACAGGTTTCCACCTGTCTTTTACTCATTTAGCTACTTGGCCATTGTAGAAATTTGCATTTACAAGCTTCTGTTTGATTGACTTCCAGATGGGGAATAAAAACACAGGTATGGAAATGGACTTACCCAAAATGACAGAGAGTGTTGGTAGCAAAACCAAGTCAAGAGCCTAAGTCTTTTTGATTGTCAATTTAAGTCTCTTTCCACTATATGATATTTAATTTTCTGTGTCTTTTAATAAGTTATTTCTTTTACTATCAATGCTCTCTCAACATTTCTTTCAGTCTTCTCATTATTTCCTTCAAAACTGGCCTCAACATTTACTCTCCATACATACTCTTCCAGATTAATCCATCCTGACTCCGGTCACAAATACTCAGCATCCCTCTTAGCACTTAAGAATTTGCACTTGCTGACATGCTTTTTTTTTTTTGGAAAGCATTCAGTCATTTCCTCTGTATATGTTTTGTTCTCTCATCTAGACTATCTTCCTTAAGATTAAGGTAAGCCTGAGACAAAATTGTGAAGTTAGCAAAACTTTTTTGGGAGAACAGGATCTCACTCTGTCACTCAGGCTGGAGTGCAGTGATGTGATCATAGCTTACTGCAGCCTTGAGCTCCTGAACTCAAGTAATCCTACCACCTCAGCCTCCCAAGTAGCTAGGACTGCACGCATGTGCCACCACACCTAGCTATTCTTTTAAAAAAATGTTTGCAGAGACGGGGTCTTGCTATGGTGCCCAGGCTGGTCTTGAACTCCTGGCCTCAAGTTATCTTTCTGCCTCAGCTTACCAAAGCACTGGGATTACAGGTGTGAGCCACTGCATCCAGCCCTGAAGTTGGTGAAACTTTATTTCAGTGCTTCCAATTTTTAACTTTGCTCTCCTGACTACCCAGTGCTCACTCTTTTGTCCTCTTTCTACCCCTTTAAAAGCTTTATCGAAGCAATGCCTCTGATATCAGTCATTTACTAAGGACTCACAAACTGGTGCTCTACAAATTGAATTTGGCCAGAAGAAAATTTATGTTTGTATGATAAACATTTTTTGACTTTTTGAATTTGAAAGTCTTTAGATCAGACATTGAATTTCTAGTTCATTACCAATTTCTTTAATCTAGTTTTATAGACCTGGCCTGATTTACATACTCGTGTTAACTGTTTGTCCACTGTAGACATTTAAGCTAGTGTTGCCTGTATCATATCTTCCATTTGGGCTTCTGCATTATTCCTGAGACCCATTTCCACTTTGCCCCATATGTGGTAGGTGAATGTCAATCTTGTTCCCTGTGCTTGCATCTATGTAATCTTGATAATATTCCCCAAATCTCAAGGTCTGATTTGTTATCAGGTGATGCATTTCCTGATGCTAAACATCTGCTTTGACTGTGCTCTGATTGACGTCTGTTCCTTGATTCAGTAGACTTGTACTCTGACCTACACTGGGGAGCATGCTGTTTCTTCCCATTGGACCCTCTCATACTATTTGTGTAAATGACCACCTGTTGCCATGCCAATTAGATATGATGCATGTCTGCCAGATATAACTTGTCTCCGATGCTTAAGGCTGAATCTTATCCCAGGTATCTAGCTCTGCTTAGTGAACAGAACTAATTCTAAATCTTACTTTTGCCCAGTTGATCTGATGGTACTTGCAAAAAATTATTAGGTCACAATCACAGAGGTCTATTCATAGGATATCAAATGTAATCTTAAGTTCATAAATTCCCTTTTCCAGAAACATTTGTATTCTGGCATTTTAGATATCAGCCAATAAGGGGTAGGAGAGGTTTGGAGAAAATGAAGAGGTGAAAGACATAAATAAGAACTTATCAGGGTCTCTGGAAAAACTCAGTCGATGTCCAGGATCCTGATGCTCTTCAGCACCTTGGTAAGGACTTTTTTCTTTGTAATCCTATAAAGTGCTGAGCATAAATGAAGGCTCAGAAAATATTATTTTGTCTCTGGGAAACTATTCACAATGCAGTACAAATCACATCACTGGACAAACCAAACACAGACAAGCAAGTTATTCAAAACTAGGTACTTAATTTAAAAAGAAATTTACAGCAAAGAAACTAAGAGTTATAGAAACTATTGATATTTTAGCCATGAAATCCTGGCTGAAAAGAAGAAATGGTGAGTCCAATCAAAGTACAACAGCTTGTAAAAAGATTAGTCTGTTCCTCTTCTAATTAAAATCTTACACTAATATTTTTCTCTTTAGTTTTATTGCCAAGTATCTACAGTGATTTTGTTAAATAAAAGTAAGACTGGGTTACTTTTTAACTCTTTTCAAATTAAATAAAATAAATAATATTGCTTCCACTTTTTATATAAGAAATTCATGACAGCTTAAGTAATTGTCCAAAATCTGCAAGAGGGTAGCACTCAGAATGAAAAATCTCTGTTTTTCATAGTTACAGGATTAGGCACTAGACCTCAACTCAATGACCTACAAAATATATCCTTAATATAATTATTAAATTTGTTATTAAAATTTTTGTGATAAGCATGTATGTTTCATATTTGAATTTTGAAAATACTGTACATTGTACCTTTCAAAGTACATTATTGCACACAGAAAATATGAACCCAGTTTTTTGGAAAATAATAGCTACTAAAAATATTTATATAGGCAATAAATATTGTGGATACAACCAAAATTAGCTGCAAAACGAAAACATCAAATAACATAATACTTCTCGGCTGGGCACGGTGGCTCACGGCTGTAATCCCAGCACTTTGGGAGGCCGAGGCGGGCGGATCATGAGGTCAGGAGATTGAGACCATCCTGGCTATCACGGTGAAACCCTGTCTCCACTAAAAATACAAAAAATTAGCCGGGTGTGGTGGCGGGCGCCTGTAGTCCCAGCCACTCAGGAGGCTGAGGCAGGAGAATGGCATGAACCCGGGAGGCAGAGCTTGCAGTGAGCCAAGATCGCGCCACTGCACTCCAGGCTGGGTGACAGAGCGAGACTCCGTCTCAAAAAAAAAAAAAAATTAATATTTCTCAACACAGAACAAAATATGCCTCTTTTTTGAACAGATAGACACAATATGAATTATCTTGAAAAGCAATTCCTTACTAAGGTGTACAAAATAGGCAAAGTTTTGTATAATTGCCAAATCTGTGCCGTTCATTGAGTTACTATGTATCTGTTAGGGCTTTTTTCTTGAAGGATGACTTGATTTTGACCAGGCTCTTTTTAAACTTAATTTTTACCTAACCAAAATTACCTAGTCATGAAATATTATATAAAAATAACATTGTTACAGTGATTCTGCAAAGTTGATGGCAGTAGCAGCATAGTTTTTAATCACAGTCCAGAATAACCTGTAAAAACAGAACAACTAGAACAGTAAACAAACAAAACATATACATCTAAAATAATGAAAAAACAAGATACTGCTTACAAATCTCAACATCCAAGCTGAGGGGGAAAATAACACCAACAAGTAGAAAGATGCATATAGTTTCAGCATCTTTGAGTAGGGAACTGCCTTAGTCCATTTGTATTGCTGTAAAGAAATACCTGAGGCTGGGTAATTTATAAGAAAAAAGGGGTTCATTTTGCTCATGGTTCTGCAGGATGTACAAGATACATGGTGCTGACAACTACATCTGGAGAGATCCTCAAGCCGCTTCCACTCATAGCAGAAGGCAAAAGGGAGCTGACATGTAAAGATCACATGGAGGGAAGTGTTAAAGTGAACTAAATATGGCCTGAGAAAGACTCCATCCTTCTATATTTGAGTACTTGTGGATGAACCGTTACCTAGCTTAATAGGCAGACAAAATTGAAAATCTAACTTAATAGTATGCATTTGGAATAATAGCTGAGTGTTGGCCAATCCCAGTGGCCATACTTCAACCACCCATAGACTGCTGAGTGTTTAAACTGTGTTCAAATAAGGCAAATGCCAAGCTGTAACCAATCTCACTGTTTCGGTACCTCACTTCCGATTTCTGTACATCACTTTACTTTTTTGTTTGTGAGTTTGTTCTGACCACGAGGCACCCTGGAATCTCTCTGAATCTGCTGTGATTCTGGAGGCTGCCTGATTTGTGAATCATTTCTTTTCTTTGCTCAATTAAACTCCATCAAATTTACCTTGTCTGAAGTTTTCTTTTAACAGATCTGGTGTCAGAAGATCTGATTTTGTTAAATAAAAGTAAGAATGGGTTACTTTTCAACTCTTTTCAAATTAAATAAAATAAATAATATTGCTTCTACTTTTTATATAAGAAATCCATGACAGCTTAATTAATCATTCAAAAAGATTTTTCGAAGCAAAACTGTGGCAACTCCCAGAAAAAAAAACAGGTTACCAGGCGAGGTACCCACCGAGCTCACTGTGCTCACTGTTCTCTTGATTGTAACTGGAAGTCATGGGTGTTTTCTCTCAGATTCTGAGCTCCACTAACTTCTATTTTGAGCTCTCTGAGTTTACTGGAGCAATACTTAGACTACACTGGGTCCAAGATGGGATTGGATTCAGTAAATAACTGAATTGGATTCAGTTAGAGGTCTCGGACTTCCAATAGGTACCTTATTTAATAATGGGATAATATCAATCCAAGGAATCTGGGATTCCACGTAATTTTATTTATAAAAATTATGGGCCTTGAACATGTGCATTTTTATAAAAATTGGTTAACCTCACTAAAGAAAACTTAGAATTAAGGTGGCCGCAATAGGGAAGTTTTAATTTGAATAAAATGGTTTATTTGTGAGGCATATTAGAAAAAGGGGACTCAGAAACCCCACAAAAACAGTGGGATGTATTCTTTGATTGTTATGCAGAGGCTTCTAAAAGACTAAATAAATAAAAAATTGCCTCCTTGTGCTGGAGAGGATGTGGAGAAATAGGAACACTTTTACACTGTTGGTGGGACTGTAAACTAGTTCAACCATTGTGGAAGTCAGTGTGGCGATTCCTCAGGGATCTAGAACTAGAAACACCATTTGACCCAGCCATCTCATTACTGGGTATATACCCAAAGGATTATAAATCATGTTGCTAGAAAGACACATGCACACGTATGTTTATTGTGACATTATTCACAATAGCAAAGACTTGGAACCAACCCAAATGTCCAACAATGATAGACTGGATTAAGAAAATGTGGCACATATACACCATGGAATACTATGCAGCCATAAAAAATGATGAGTTCATGTCCTTTGTAGGGACATGGATGAAGCTGGAAACCATCTTTCTCAGCAAACTATCACAAGGACAAAAAACCAAACAGTGCATATTCTCACTCATAGGTGAGAATTGAACAATGAAAACACTTGGACACAGGAAGGGGAACATCACACACCAGGGCCTGTTGTGGGGTGGGGAGAGAGGAGAGGGATAGCATTAGGAGATATACCTAATGTTAAATGATGAGTTAATGGTGCAGCACACCAACATGGCACATGTATACATATGTAACTAAACTGCACGTTGTGCACATGTACCCTAAAACTTAAAGTATAATTTAAAATAAATAAATAAATTAAATGCAAAAAAAAAAAAAGATTCTTTGCAAAAAGCAAATGAAAACCTTAAGCAACTGACCAAGGACATGACAAAAGAGGATTTTACTCTGACTGAACTCACCCCAACTGTTCCTTCTCTTTATCAATCTCTACTAACATACTCTGAGTCCACTAAACTTTTTGCAAAATTACTCTTTCACCCTGAGGATGACGACAAAAAGAAGTTAGACAGATGCCTTACAAAGTGAGATCTTCTGATCAGCCAGGTCTGCCTGCTGTAACTACTTTCACTCCATGGTCTAAAACTGAGCTTAGAGCCATTTTGAAGTTCTTCTCTGATCCAACGGAAAATCCTCAAAAATTTACTGAGGAATTTAGAATCCTCATAGCAGCTTACAATCCAGACTTCCTGAACTTTACCAATTTATTCAAATAATATTGGGGCCTAGTGAAGCTCGGAAATGGATGGAGGCAGTAGAATGAGACAAACCTGAGGAGGCTATTAAAAACTCCTCCAAGAGCTCCTCATGAGAAGGACCAAAATCAGCTAGAAAAAATGCTGAAGAGCTTTTACATTCAATTCCTAAAATTTTTTTTAAAAATTGACTTGTCCATCACACAAACTTGTAAGCAAAAAAAAGAATGAACCTGTTTCAGATTACAGAATTCACTTAGAAATATTGTTTGTGAAACATTCTTGGCTCAAACTACAGCAAGGAGTATTTCCTGCAGGGACTGAAATGGCATTAACTGCTCCATCTATAAATGGACTATGTCCTGAACTTAGCAGTTTAATTAAAAAACATAAGTTGGGATGGTAAGATACAGATATGACTGATTTGTTGGCCTTAGCTGAACATTTTGAGAGGACTCTAGAGCAACGAAAAACTCAAAAGGCTAACAAGCTTATGACCCTTCAATTACAACAGTTCCAGGGACTGGGACCACAGGGACCTTCTCGTTATCATTTTAAGTCACAATCAAGAAGTCCTAGAACAAGAAATTCTTTACCCCAAGATGTCTGCTTGTATTGCAAACATCCAGGGCACTGGAAAAGGGGTTGTCCACTTTTGTATCAGTCCGCCAATAAGCCTCCCTCTAGGCCAAACTGTTTCACCACTAGAGGAAACCCAAGAGACCTTAGTTCTCCTGACAATAATGAACACAGATGAGGCTCTGAGGGATTCTCCGATAGACTGCTTCCCATAATATCTTTAAATAAGCATGGAGAAAAAGAGGTTTAAATAAATGGGGAGTTGTGTACAGTGCCCATGGATACTAGGACTACTCTATCTACTATAAACCCCACTTTAATAAGCCAACGAATTCCTCGGAGTAAAAAGGTCATTTCTGTGGTGGGGGTTTCAGATCAAGTTCAAGAGGTTCCCATATCTGAACCCATCCAGTTAACTTTGGGCCCCGTTTCAGAAAAACACTGTTTTACTATGTGATACTGCTCCAGTAAACTTGTTAAGGCAAGATTTACTTTCAAAGTTAAAAAGGCACATAAAATTTTCCTCAGAAGCTTGGAGGAGTTTGTTATTACGCACTTTCTGAAGCCTACATCTGTCAATTCATCAAACTCATTCTCTGTCCAGTTTTGTTCCCTTGCTAGCAAGGAGTTGTGATCCTTTGGAGGAGAAGAGGCACTCTGGGTTTTGAAATTTTCAGCCTTTTTGCCCTGGTTTTTCCTCATCTATGTGGATTTATCTACCTTTAGTCTTTGATGTTAGTGACTTTCAAATGGGATTTCTGTGTAGATGTCCTTTTTGCTGATGTTGATGATATTTCTTTCTGTTTGTTAGTTTTCTTTCTAACAGTCAGACGCTTCTGCTGCAGGTCTGCTGGAGTTTGCTGGAGATCCACTCCAGACCCTGTTTGCCTGGATATCACCAGTGGAGGCTTCAGAACAGCAAATATTGCTGCCTGTTCCTTCCTCTGGAAGCTTCATCCCAGAAGGGAACTCGCCAGATGCCAGCTGGAGCTCTCCTGAATGAGATGTCTGTTGACCCCTGCTGGGAAGTGTCTCCCAGTCAGGAGGAACAGGGGTCAAGGAGCCACTTGAGGAGGCATTCTCTTCCTTAGCAGAACTTGAGTGCTGTACTGGGAGATCTGCTGCTCTCTTCACAGCCAGCAGGCAGGAATGTTTAAGTCTGCTGAAGCTGTGCCCACAAGCGCCCCTTCCCCCAGGTGCTCTGTCCCAGAGAGATGGGAGCTTTATGTATAAGCCCCTGACTGGGGCTTCTGCCTTTCTTTCAGAGATGCCCTGCCCAGAGAGGAGGAATCTAGAGAGGCAGGCTGGCTCCAGCAGCTTTGCCTAGCAACGGTGGGCTCTGCCCAGTTCAAATTTCCCAGGGGCTTGTTTACACTGTGAGGGGAAAACCGCCTACTGAAGCCTCAGTAATGGCAGACGCCCCTCACCCCACCAAGCTTGAGCGTCCCAGGTCAACTTCAGACTGCTGTGCTGCAAGCAAGAATTTCAAGCCAGTGGATCTTAGCTTGCTGGGCTCCAAGGGGATGGGATTCACTGAGCTATACCACTTGGCTTTCTGCCTTCAGTCCCCTTTCCAGGGAAGTGAATGATTCTGTCTCAGTGATGTTCCAGGCACCACTGGGGTATTAAAAAAAATCCCACAGCTAGCTCAGTGTCTGCCAAAAGGCCACCCAATTTTGTGCTTGAAACCCAGGGCCCTAGTGGTGTAGGCACCCGAGGGAATCCCCTGGTCTACAGGTTGCAAAGACCGTGAGAAAAGCCTAGTATCATGGCCAAAATGCACCCCTCCTCACAGCACAGCTCCTCAGGGCTTTCCTTGGCTAAAGGAGGGAGTTATCCAACCCATTGCACTTCCTGGGTGAGGCAACGCCCCATCCTGCTTCTGCTCGCCCTCCTTGAGTATGTTCTAACCAAATGGAAAGAAAATAAGAACCTTGAAAAAACGTTAGAGGAATTGCAAACTAGAATAACCTGTTTAGAGAATAACATAAATAACCTGATGGAGCTGAAAAACACAGCACAAGAACTTCAATAAGCATACACAAGTATCAAAAGCTGAATCAATCAAGCAAAAGAAAGGATATCTGAAATTAAAGATCAACTTAATTAAATAAGGCATAAAGACAAGATTAGAGAAAAAAAAATGAAAAGAAATGAACAAGCCCTACAAGAAATATGGGACTATGTGAAAAGACCAAACCTATGTTTGATTGGTGTACCTGAAAGTGACAGAGAGAATGGAACCAAGTTGGAAAACACTCTTCAAAATATTATGCAGGAGAACACCCCAACCTAGAAAGACAGGCCAACATTCAAATTCAGGAAATACAGAGAACACCACAAAGATATTCCTCGAGAAGAGCAACACCAAGACACATAATCCTCAGATTCACCAAGGTTGAAATGAAGAAAAAAATGTTAAGGGCAGCCAGAGAGAAAGGTCGGGTTACCCACAAAGGGAAGCCCAACAGATTAGCAGCAGATCTCTCAGCAGAAACCCTACAAGCCAGAAGAAAGTGGGGATCAATATTCAACATTCTTAAAGAAAAGAAATTTCAACCCAGAATTTCATACCCAGCCAAACTAAGCTTCCTAAGTGAAGGAGAAATAAGATCCTTTACAGACAAGAAAATGGTGAGAGATTTTGTCACCACCAGCTGTGCTTTATAAGAGCTCCTGAAGGAAGCACTAAATAGGGAAAGTAAAAACTGGTACCAGCCACTGCAAAAACATACCAAATTGTAAAGACAATAGACACTATGAAGAAACTGCATCAACTAACAAGCAAAATAACCAGCTAGAACTAAAATGAGAGTATCAAATTCACACATAACAATATTAACCTAAAATGTAAATGGGCTAAATGCCCCAAGTAAAAGACACAGACCAGCAAATTGAATAAAGAGTCAAGACCCATCAGTGTGCTGTATACAGGAGACCCATCTCATGTATGAAGACACACATAAGCTCAAAAAAAAAAAGGATGGAGGAATATTTACCAAGCAAATGGAAAGCAAAAAAACAGCAGGGGTTGCAATCCTAGTCTCTGATAAAACAGACTTTAAACCAACAAAGATCAAAAAAGACAAAGAAGGACACTACATAATGGTAAAGGGATCAATGCAACAAGAAGAGCTAACTATCCTAAATATATATGCACCCAATACAGGGTACCCAGATTCATAAAGCAAGTTCTTAGAGACCTACACAGAGACTTTGACTCCCACACAATAATAGTGGGAGACTTAAACACCCTACTGTCAATATTAGATCAACAAGACAGAAAATTAACGAGGATATTCAGGACTTGAATCAGCTCTGGACCAAGCAGACCTAATAGACATCTACAGAAGTCTCCACCCCAAATCAACAGAATATACATTCTTCTCAGCATCACATCGCACTTATTCTAAAATTGACCACATAATTGAAAGTAAAACCCTCCTCAGCAAATGCAAAAGAATGGAAATCATAAAAAACAGTCTCTCAGACCACAGTGCAATCAAATTAGAACTCAGGATAAAGAAACTCACTCAAAACCGCACAACTACATAGACACTGAATAACTGCTCTGAATGACTGCTGGGTAAATGATGAAATAAAGGCAGAAATAAAGATGATATTTGAAACCAATAAGAACCGAGACACTACATACCAGAACATCTGGGACACATTTAAAGCAGTGTTAAGAAGGAAATTTATAGCACTAAATGCCCACATCGGAAAGTGAGAAAGATCTAAAATTGACAACCTAACACCACAATTAAAAGAACTAAAGAAGCAAGAGCAAACAAATTCAAAAGCTAGCAGAAGACAAGAAATAACTAACATCAGAGCAGAACTGAAGGAGAGAGAGACACAAAAAACCCTTCAAAAAAAATCAATGAATCCAGGAGCTGGTTTTTTGAAAAAAATAACGAAATAGATAGACTGCTACCCAGACTATAAAGAAGAAAAGAGAGAAGACTCAAATAGATACAGTAAAAAGAGATAAAGGGGATATCACCACTGATCCCACAGAAATACAAACTACCATCAGAGAATACTATAAACCCCTCTAAGCAAATAAATTAGAAAATCTAGAAGAAATGGATACATTCCTGGACACATGCACCCTCCCAAGACTAAACCAGGAAGAAGTAGAATCTCTGAATAGATCAATAACAAGTTCTGAAATTGAGGCAATAATTAATAGCCTACCAACCAAAAAAAAGTCAAGGGCCAGACAGATTCACAGCCGAATTCTACCAGAGGTACAAAGAGGAGCTGGTACCATTCCTTCTGAAACTATTTCAAACAATAGAAAAAGAGGGACTCCTCCCTAACTCATTTAATGAGGACATCCAATATCCCTGATGAATATCAATGCAAAAATCCTCAAAAATATAATGGCAAACCGAATCCAGCAGCACATCAAAAAGCTTATCCACCACGATCAAGTCTGCTTCATCCTGGAATTCAAAGCTGGTTCAACATATGCAAATCAATAAACGTAATCCATCACATAAAGAGAACCAAAGACAAAAAACACATGATTTTCTCAATAGATGCAGAAAAGGCCTCTGACAAAATTCAACAGCCCTTCATGCTAAAAACTCTCAATAAACTAGGTATTGATGGAACATATATCAAAATAATAAGAGCTGTTTATGACAAACACACAGCCAATATCAAACTGAATGGGCAAAAGCTGGAAGCATTCCCTTTGAAAATTGGCACAAGACAAAGATGCCCTCTCTCGCCACTCCTATTCAACGTAATATTGAAGGTTCTGACCAGGGCAATCAGGCAAGAGAAAGAAAGAAAGGATATTCAAATAGGAAGAGAGGAAGTCAAATTGTCTCTGTTGGCAGATGACATGATTCTATGTTTAGAAAACCGCATTGTCTCAGCTCAAAGTCTCCTTAAGCTGATAAGCAACTTTAGCAAAGTCTCAGGATACAAAATCAATGTGCAAAAATCACAAGCATTCCTATACACCAATAATAGACAAACAGAGAGCCAAATCATGAGTGAATTCCCATTCTCAGTTGCTACAAAAAGAATAAAATACCTAGGAACAAAACTTACAAGGGAGGTGAAGGGCCTCTTCAAGGAAAACTACACGCCACTGCTCAAGGATATTAGAGAGGACACAAAGAAATGGAAAAAATTCCATGCTCATAGATAGGAAGAAGCAACATGGTGAAAATGGCCATACTGCCCAAAGTAATTTATAGATTCAATGCTATCCCCATCAAGCTACCACTGACTTTTTTCACAGAATTAGAAAAAACTAATTTAAATTTCATATGGAACCAAAAAAGAGCCTGCATAGCCAAGACAATCCTAAGCAAAAGGAACAAAGCTGGAGGCATCATGCTATCTGACTTCAAACTATGCTACAAGACTACATTAACCAAAACAGCATGGTACTGGTACCAAAATAGATGTGTAGACCAAGGGAACAGAACAGAGGCCTCAGAAATAACACCACACATCTACAACCATCTGATATTTGGCAAACCTGACAAAAACAAGCAATGGGGAAAGGATCCCCTATTTAATAAATGATGCTGGGAAAACTGGCTAGCCATATGCAGAAAACTGAAACTGGACCCTTTTCTTACACCTTATACAAAAATTAACTCAAGACGGCTTAAAAACTTAAATGTAAGACCTAAAACCATAAAAACCCTAGAAGAAAACCTAGACAATACCATTCAGGACATAGGCATGGGTGAAGTCTTCATGACTAAAATACCAAAAGCAATGGCAACAAAACACAAAATTGACTAATGAGATCTAATGAAACTAAACAGCTTCTGCACAGCAAAAGAAACTATCATCAGAGTGAACAGGCAACCTACAGAATAGGAAAGACATTTTTCAATCTACCCATCTGAAAAAAGGGCTAATATCTAGAATTTACAAGGAACTTAAACAAATTTACAAGAAAAAAACAAACAACCCCATTAAAAAGTGAGCAAGGAATATAAACAGACACTTCTCAAAAGAAGATTTTTATGCAGCCAACACACATGAAAAAAAGCTCATCATCACTGGTCATTAGAGAAATGCAAATCAAAACCACAATGAGATACCATCTCACACCAGTTAGAATGGCGATCATTAAAAAGTCAGGAAACAACAGATGCTGGAGAAGATGTGGAGAAATAGGAATGCTTTTACACTGTTGGTGGGAGTGTAAATTAGTTCAACCATTGTAGAAGACAGTGTGGCAATTCCTCAAGGACCTAGAACCAGAAATACCATTTGACCCAGTGATCCCATTATTGGGTGTATACCCAAAGATTATAAATCATGCTACTATAAGGACACATGCACATGTAGGTTTACTGCAGCACTATTCACAATAGCAAAGACTTGGAACCAACCCAAATGTTCATCAGTGACATACTGGATTAAGAAAATATGGCACATATACCCCATGGAATACTATGCAGCCATAAGAAAGGATGAGTTCATGTCCTTTGCAGGGATATGGATGATGCTGGAAACCATCATTCTCAGCAAACTATCACAAGGACAGAAAACCAAACACCGCATGTTCTCACTCATAGGTGGGAGTTGAACAAAGAGAACACATGGACACAAGGTGGGGAACATCACACACCGGGGCCTGTCGGGGGGTGGATGGCTGGGGGAGGGATAACATTAGGAGAAATACCTAATGTAAATGACAAGTTGATGGGTGCAGCAAACCAACATGGCACATGTATACCTATGTAACAAAGCTGTACGTTGTGCACACGTACCCTAGAACTTAAAGTATAATAAAAATAACAATAATAATAAATAAAAATAAAAAAGAATGTTGAATATTGGCTCCCACTCTCTGCTAGCTTGTAGGGTTTCTGTCAAGAGATCTGCTGTTAGTCTGATGGGCTTCCCTTTGTGGGTAACTCAACCTTTCTCTCTGGCTGCCTTTAACATTTTTTCCTTCATTTCAACCTTGGTGAATCTGACGATTATGTGTCTTGGGACTCCTCTTCTCAAGGAACATCTTTGTGGTGTTCTCTGTATTTCCTGAATTTCAATGTTGGCCTGCCTTGCTAGGTTGAGGAAGTTCTCCAGGATAATGTCCTGAAGAGTGTTTTCCAACTTGGTTCCATTTTCCCCTCACTTTCAAGTACACCCATCAAATGTAGGTTTGGTCTTTTCACACAGTCCCATATTTCTTGGAAGCTTTGTTCCTTTCTTTTCACTCTTTTTTCTCTAATCTTGTCTTCTCGCTTTATTTTATTAATTTTAACTTCAATCACTGATATCCTTTCTTCTGCTTGATTGATTCGGCTATTGAAGATTGTGTATGCTTCACGAAGTTCTCGTGCTGTGTTTTTCTTCTCCCTCATGGCATTTATGTTCTTCTCCACATTGGTTATTCTAGTTATCAATTCACCTAACCTTTTTTCAAGGTTCTTAGCTTCCTTGCATTGGGTTAAAACATGCTCCTTTAGGTCAGAGGAGTTTGTTATACCCACCTTCTGAAGCCTACTTCTGTCAATTCATCAAACTCATTCTCCATCCAGTTTTTTTCCGTTGCTGGCAAGGAGTTGTGATCCTTTGGAGGAGAAGAGGCATTCTGGTTTTTGGAATTTTCAGCCTTTCTCTGCTGGTTTCTCCCCATCTTTGTGGTTTTATCTACCTTTGGTCTTTCATGTTAGTGACCTACAGATGGGGTTTTGGTGTGGATGTCCTTTGTGTTGATGTTGATGCTATTCCTTTCTGTTGGTTAGTTTTCCTTCTAACAGTCAGGCCCCTCTGCTACAGGTCTGTTGGAGTTTGTTGAAGGTCCACTCCAGACCCTGCTTGCCTGGGTATCACCAGCAGAGGCTGAAGAAAAGCAAATATTGTTGCCTGGTCCTTCCTCTGGAAGCTTCGTCCCAGAGGGACACCTGCCAGATGCTGGCCAGAGCTCTCCTGTGTGAGGTGTCAGTCGGCCCGTACTGGGAAGTGTCTCCTAGTCAGGCTACATGGGGGTCAGGGACCCACTTGAGGTGGCAGTCTGTCCATTATCAGAGCTTGAACGCTGTGCTGGGAGAGCCACTGCTCTCTTCAGAGCTGTCATGCAGGGACGTTTAAGTCTGCTGAAGCTGTGCCCACAGCTGCCCCTTCCCCGAGGTGCTCTGTCCCAGGGAGATGGGGGATTTATCTATAAGTCTCTGTCTGGGTCTGCTGCCTTTTGTTCAGAGATGCCCTGCTCACAGAGGTGAAATCTAGAGAGGCAGTTGGCCTTGCTGGGCTGTGGTGGGCTCCACCCAGTTCAAACTTCCCAGAGGCTTTGTTTACACTGTGAGCATAAAACCTCCTACTCAAGCCTCAGTAATGGCAGACACTCCTCCCCCAGTCAAGCTCCAGTGTCCCAGGTTGATCTCAGTCTGCTGCACTAGCAACAAGAATTTCTTTTTTTTTTTTTTTTTTTTTTTCTTTTATTATTATTATTATTATTATACTTTAGGTTTTATGGTACATGTGCGCAATGTGCAGGTAAGTTACATATGTATACATGTGCCCTGCTGGTGCGCTGCACCCACCAACTCGTCATCTAGCATTAGGTATATCTCCCAATGCTATCCCTCCCCCCTCCCCCCACCCCACAACAGTCCCCAGAGTGTGATGTTCCCCTTCCTGTGTCCATGTGTTCTCATTGTTCAATTCCCACCTATGAGTGAGAATATGCGGTGTTTGGTTTTTTGTTCTTGCGATAGTTTACTGAGAATGATGATTTCCAATTTCATCCATGTCCCTACAAAGGACGTGAACTCATCATTTTTTATGGCTGCATAGTATTCCATGGTGTATATGTGCCACATTTTCTTAATCCAGTCTATCATTGTTGGACATTTGGGTTGGTTCCAAGTCTTTGCTATTGTGAATAATGCCGCAATAAACATACGTGTGCATGTGTCTTTATAGCAGCATGATTTATAGTCCTTTGGGTATATACCCAGTAATGGGATGGCTGGGTCAAATGGAATTTCTAGTTCTAGATCCCTGAGGAATCGCCACACTGACTTCCACAAGGGTTGAACAAGTTTACAGTCCCACCAACAGTGTAAAAGTGTTCCTATTTCTCCACATCCTCTCCAGCACCTGTTGTTTCCTGACTTTTTAATGATTGCCATTCTAACTGGTGTGAGATGGTATCTCATTGTGGTTTTGATTTGCATTTCTCTGATGGCCAGTGATGGTGAGCATTTTTTCATGTGTTTTTTGGCTGCATAAATGTCTTCTTTTGAGAAGTGTCTGTTCATGTCCTTCGCCCACTTTTTGATGGGGTTGTTTGTTTTTTTCTTGTAAATTTGTTGGAGTTCATTGTAGATTCTGGATATTAGCCCTTTGTCAGATGAGTAGGTTGCGAAAATTTTCTCCCATTTTGTAGGTTGCCTGTTCACTCTGATGGTAGTTTCTTTTGCTGTGCAGAAGCTCTTGAGTTGAATTAGATCCCATTTGTCAATTTTGGCTTTTGTTGCCATTGCTTTTGGTGTTTTAGACATGAAGTCCTTGCCCATGCCTATGTCCTGAATGGTAATGCCTAGGTTTTCTTCTAGGGTTTTTATGGTTTTAGGTCTAACATTTAAGTCTTTAATCCATCTTGAATTGATTTTTGTATAAGAATTTCAAGCCAATGGATCTTAGCTTGCTGGGCTCTGTGGGTGTGAGACCTGCCAAGCCAGGCACCAGAGAGAATCTCCTTGTATGCTGGTTGTGAAGACCATGAGAAAAGAGCAGTATTTGGGCAGGAGTGTACTGTTCCTCCTGGTACAGTCTCTAACAGCTTCCCTTGGCTAGGAAAGGGAAATCCCCAGACCCCTTGTATTTCTCCAGTGACGTGACACCCTGCCCTGCTTCGGCTTGCCCTCTGTGGGCTACACCCACTGTCCAACCAGTCCCAATGAGATGAACCAGGTACCTCAGTTGGAAATGCAGAAATCGCCCATCTTCTGGGTTGATCTCACTGGGAGCTGCAGACTAGAGCTGTTCCTATTCAGACATGTTGCCAGGACCACCCCACAAACTTCAATTTTTAAAAGAAAAAGTCCACTATTTGGGACATGACTTTACTGATGAAGAGAATTCCCTCTCACCTGAGAGGATAAAAACTATTCAAAGTTTTCCTCAACCTACAACCAAAAGACAATCAAGAGGCTTTCTTGGACTTACAGGATATTGCAGATCCTGGGTTCCAAATTTTTCCTTAATAGCTTCACCGTTGTATGAGCTCACTAAAAATCCTGTACCAGAGCCTTTACCTCAGAAAGATAGTCATGAGCAGGCTTTTAGCCTAATAAATTTGGCTTTACAACAGCCCCCAGCTTTAGGACTTCCAAATTACACTAAACCTTTCAACTTGTTTGTTCATGAGCATAAAAATCAGGCATTAGGAGTCCTTGCTCAAGAACATGGTGGTAAACATAAACCTATCGCATACTGTAGCCTGCAATTAGGCCCAGTCACTAAGGCATATCCCAATTGTTTAAAAGCAGTAGCAGCAGCAGCCAACCTGTTAGAAACTTCATGAGATCTGGTTTTAGAAAATGAACTTAATTTGCAAGTTCCACACACTGGGGAAAGTCTATTAAATTCCAACTGAACCCAGCATTTTTCAGTGAGTAGACTAACGTCTTACGAATTACTTCTCCTATCTTCTCATCTTCATCTAAAACACCGTTATCTACTTAATCCTGCTACTCTGTTACCTCTGCCTGATGATGGTGAAGACCATAATTGTGTAAGTGTAATGTCAGAAATAGTGGCCCCTCATGTTGATTTGCAAGATACTTCACTGGATGATCCTGAATTAATACATTTGGTTGATGGGTCTTATGCCAAAAACTCAGAAGGAAATATCAGGCTGGATATGCTGTTACCATGCAAAATGAGTTAATAGAGAAGAAAACTCTTCCTCAATTTAAGTCAGCACATCCTGCAGAGTTTTTTGTCCTTACCTGAGCATGTCATATAGCTAAGGACAAGTCAATAAATATTTGTACAGATAGTAGATACGCATTCAGAGTAGTATATTATTTTTGCATGATATGGAAACTACGAGGGTTTCTTACCAC
The DNA here is from genome assembly GCF_028885625.2 of Pongo pygmaeus. Lineage (NCBI taxonomy): Eukaryota > Metazoa > Chordata > Mammalia > Primates > Hominidae > Pongo > Pongo pygmaeus. The sequence goes on along the minus strand of NC_072396.2, from coordinate 84,561,742 downwards.
TAGTGGCACCCCCACCAAAAATGGACTCCAAGTAGATAAGCTCCTTTCTGCTATCCTGTTACCATTGCAGATTGCTGTTATTAAGATTGAAGGTCATATGTGTAGAACTAAACCTGAATATCAGGGAAATGCTTTAGCATATTTTTATGCTAAATCAGCTAGTGCTGAAGCTGTCAAAATATGCAATCTGAATAAATTCCATAAGATTAACCCAAGCCAAGTTCCAAACCGTGAGATGCACATGACTTTGAAAAACAAAGTTGGTATCTAAAAGAATGTAAATTTAATGTGAAGTGAAGACTCACAGAAGGCCTGGACAGCTGCCTGGTCCTTCCTGAGTCTTTGAAGCTTCCATCATTGAAAGCTCTGCACTCCACAACTCATCATGGAACAGACAAAATGATACAAATTATGAAAAAATACTGGTGGAGTGACTGTTCCAAAATTGCCAAAATGATTTATACTCTATGTTTGACTTGTCAAACTCACAATCCTGGAAAAACAATCAAAACTTTGGTTGTGTATTTCCACTACTTGATGGACCATTTGAGCATTTACCGATGGACTTCATTCAGTTGCCACCCTCGATGGGGTATTGTATGTTCTTGTAATAGTTTGCATGTTTTCTGGTTGGATAGAGGCCTTCCCATGTAGGAAAGCTGATGCTGTGATTGCAGCTATGAAATTAATAATTTTGAAAATATTTTTCCTTTATGGGGAATCCTTCTAAAAATCTCCAATGATAGAGGAACACATTTTACTGGGCTAGTTTTAAAGCAGTTAAATAAGATGTTACTGACACAGTAGCATATTAAAACTGAAATTGCAAAGTTAACTGAATCAGTTGGGTTGCCTTGGCCAAAGGTATTACACTCGGCTTTAATTGCAATAATATCTACTCCCATTAGAAAACATAAAATGACCCCTTATGAAATAGTCACTGGAAGGCCGATGTCCCCAATAATAGCACCTCATGCTTCTTCTGCTCTCTTAAACTCTGATATGACTAAATACTGCAAGGCTTTAATATATTATGCCAAAGTATCCTTTCACCCGGTAAAGGAAGCTTTTTGAGATCCACCAGCTGAGCACAATCAAACCCTCCATGGTCTGGAACCAGGAGACTGGGTCTTCTGGAAATGATATCAGAGGAAGACTGCTCCTGATCCTGGTTAGAAGGGACCATATCAAGTTCTTCTCACCACGCACATTGCAGCGAAGCTTCAGGGCCTTGAGCCTTCAGTCCACATCTCACAACTCAAAAGGGTCCCTTCAGACTCCTGTAACTGTACATCTGTTGAAGACTTTAAGGTAAAGCTGACCAGGAAAATCTCTCCCAAGAAGCAGATGGCATCCTAGTTGTAGACAGCTTTCCCAAGATCAAGATCACAGATCAACACTTCTCTACCATCATGAAAGCCTTACGTGTTTTTCTGTTTTCTTCATTTTTTGCCCTAATCCTTTCCTTTCCCTATAGGAAAATCCATGAGACCATAATCAGTGCATGGCTCTAGCTCAAGCTTATGCTCTAGCACAAAACCAGAGTAATTGTTGGGTTTGTGAGTTAATGCCAAAAAAATCAGGAAATGATTCCCCTGGTGCCAATGCCCCTCTGCGTTCCCAATAAGAATCACCCTGAAACTCCAAGGGAAGAATGGAAATTTATTCTTGATATTCTAAACATCACTGCTACTTGCTTTCCTACACTCACTAAAAACAACACTTTAACTTTTTCAATTGATAACTCAATCGTTACCAAATATAAAAAACCAATCCAAGTGATTGCAAAAGATATATTGTGCTTCCAGGCATCATGCACTCAAGATTTGGGAATTGCTTATGTTGGTACAAGTGATTGCTTGTATAATGTAACCGGATTAAAATCAGTTAGGTCTCTTTTTACTAGATGTGGTTATACACTCTTAGAACCTGCTATAAAGGGGCAGCAGAAAGTAAATTTCCCACTGAACATTGTTCAGGAACTATGTGGATTTATGGTCGAACATACCTGAAAGATTCCTGCTCAAATGCAACTAGGTGACCCTATTTTCCAACCCCTGAGGGTCTATATTGGGTCTCTGGAGAATCTGCATATTCTATTCTGCCCCTTCGTTGGTTTGGTTCATGTTATTTGGCCTGGGTTGCTCCTGCCTTTTGAATAGTTTCCCCTGAAAATTCTCATGGTAGCCCTTATAATCGGAGGCCAAAACAATCAATAACTGAAATTAGCACTAGCCTTGAAATAAATGAGGATAAGCTAGTTTCTACTGAGGAAAGATTCCAGTGGGGTTCCTCGGGGCTCACTCTTGGTGGTAGTGGGGTACCAGTTGTGTAGATTTTAAAGCTAATTTGTAAATTGGGAAAATTCTTGGATTTTGTAAACAATTAAACCTCCCAGGGTTTCAGACATGTAGAAGTTACTCTCAGAAAGGTAGATGACAACATACATATTCAACAAAAACACTTAATGAAACATCATGCAGCTTTAGATCTTTTTTTTGCTGAAGCTGGAGGAATATGTTTGGTCTTAAACAAAGATGAATATTGTACTTAGCTCTCCCCTGATTTTGTTACTACAGAAAGGTTAATTAAAATGGTGGCTGATACTGCTGTCTCCTTAGACACTGCCACCAAGTACATTAAAAAAATCTCTCAAGAGAAAGGAACCCATGATGTGTTTATAGGAGCAACTAACAGTTGGTTTGCAGGCATCCTAGGTGGTGGATGGCAAGCTTGTGTTTTCCAAAGGTTTCTGATCTTTATATTTTTTCTAGTAGGTTTCCAAGTTATTATGACTTGTATTACCAGGGTAACAATGAAAATAAGTACCTCTTTAAGTCAAGCTACTTTACAGCAAACTGTGATCCTTAATCACTATCATACTACAAATGAAGACTCTGACAAATTAGACCCTAATACTGTTAAACTGCCTATATTGTCTGAACCTTAACTTGGCTAATTTGGTTTGGTTTCTTTCATAAGAACTCTTATTAAGGGGTACTCCTTGGCATTTTGATAGTATCCTCTTGATAGTCATAATGATAGTCCCCCGTCATGCTGTATCCTGTCAAGTCTTAAATGTTTTGTATACAGCAATCCATTGAGAGTTGGATGGTCTCACTCCAACTAGATCAGCAAGAACATAAAGAATCATTTAGCTGGTACAAAGCTGCGACTTGTAAATTTCATATTAACACCGAAGAAGACTTGTGAGACTCCAAACTGAAACTAAAGAAGATTAATGAATTCCACACTGAGACCAAATAAGTTTTTATGATGGTGGCAGAGAGTGGCATCAATGCCTAAAATTTTGTTCAATCTCTATAAATTGACCAAAAGTGGGGAATTGTTAAAGGGAACTAAATATGGCCTGAGAAAGACTCCATACTTCTATATTTGAGTGCTTGTGGATGAACCATAACCCAGCTTAATAAGAAGACAGAATTGAAAACCTAACTTAATAGTATGGATCTGTTATAATAGCTGAGTGTTGGCCAGTCCCAGTGGCCATACTTCAATCACTCATAGACTGCTGAGTGTTTAAACTGCATTCAAGTAAGGCAAACACCGAGCTGTAACCAATCTCACTGTTTCTGTACATCACTTTACTTTTTTGTCTGTAAATTTGTTCTGATCATGAGGCACCCTGGAATCTCTCTGAATCTGCTGTGATTCTGGAGGCTGCCTGATTTGTGAATCGTTTCTTTTCTTCACTCAGTTAAACTCCATTAATTTTAACTTGTCTGAAGTTTTCTTTTAACAGAAGTGAGAGAGAAAGGAGGGAGTGACCAGGTTCTTTTTAAAAATCAGCTCTCCTAGGAACTAATAGTCGATTTGTGTTGATATAAAGGAATACCTAAAACTGAGTAATTTATAATGAAAATAAGTTTATTTGGCTCATGGTTTTGCAGATAGTACAAGAAATATGGTATTGGCATCTGGTGATGGCCTCAGGCTGCTTCCACTCTTGGTGGAAGGCAAAGGGGAGCAGGTGTGTAGAGATCACTTGGTGGGAAGTGAGAGCAAGAGAAGGGAGGGAGGATGCCAGGCACTTTTTAAAAACCACCTCTCAAAGAAACTAATAGAGCAAAAACTCACTCATCTAGTTTCCCTTCAACCCTGAGGTCCTTTAATCTATTTATGAGGGATTTGCCTCCATGACCCAAACACCTCCCACTAGGTCCTACCTCCAATATTGGGAATCAAATCTCCACATGAGGTTTGGAGGGTCAAATGTCCAAACCATAGAAGGAAGTGACACAGCAGCTAACACATATGGGAACTAGAAAGCCCCAAAGCAGCAAACAGTTACTCACTGGAATTTTTAGTAAACTAATTTGAGAATAGCAGCTGAGACTGGGAATGCTTCCAATTTTCAGGTGAGTTAAGTGATCCGTAAAAAGGTTAAAGGAGTTGAAACAGTCTGCACCCTAACAATTCTTGAAAGTAGTCATCTGAAACTCCCAGGACAAGGCCCACATTGAGTAAAATCCCCAAAATTGACCAGGAGATATTCCAAAGACAGAAGAATCTCCAAACTGAGTGAAAGAGAGAAAGTCTAAACTAAATTGAGGTTAGAGTAAAGAAGCAGAAGTTTTCAAAGAAAGGGCCATTTTCGAAAATAATTTTGTGAAAACAACAGAAGGAACTCTATAGCTATGAAGCTAGAAAAGCTCTTGCTACCCACCCTTTCTATCGAAAGCTCAAAAAAATAATGGCATGTTAAAACAAGCAACAGAAAAGTATTGTGGCTGAATCTCATACAAGATTGCTAGAGAGAAATAAAGAGTGAATATGAAAAACAGAATAAGAACTGACAGAAAAAAGTATATCAGAAAGGCAGTCCCACAAAACAGATTAAAATTATAATCTAATATTTCAAGATAAGTTAAAATACATTAAGAAAATTATAGAAAATATAAAATACAAATAAGACAGACAACTCAGAAAAACGAGACAATAAAACTCAGAAAAGAATTAGAAATTAATCAAAAGTATTTCAAAAATCAATTCAAAATTAGAAGAAACGCATAAGTGATATTGAGAAATAGAAGGTAAAAAGGAGGAAGATTTTTACTTTACTAATTTTTAAGTTTTCAATGAAAATTAGAAGTCACTGTGTTTTCAGAGTAAAAATAATCTTAAATATTTATTTCAGTGCCATCGTAACTAACTAAGCACTTATGTGGCTTAGATACACAGTTTAACTTTAGGAAAATCTTAGTAAATACATCACTGATTCTTATATCAAATAACATAATTCTTAATACATTCTTGCCTTATATAAAAGTTAGTGCTTTATAACCTCTATAATTTTCTGCGTACTGTTTCAAATAACTACAGGCTTTGAAAATTCAGAGGTTCTTAATACTATAAAAAATAAAATGTTAAATCTATAAGCATTAGAAGAACTCCAATTTATTTTCTTTTTTTCCTTTTTTTATTATACTTTAAGTTCTGCGGTACATGTGCAGAACATGTAGGTTTGTTACACAGGTATACACGTGCCATGGTGGTTTGCTGCACCCTTCAGTCCATCATCTACATTAGGTATTTCTCCTAATGCTATCCCTCCCCTAGCCCCCCACCTCCTGACAAGCCCTAGTGTGTGATGTTCCCTTCCCTGTGTCCATGTGTTCTCATTGAAGAATTCCAGTTTTTAAGGAGAAAGTCAGAAGCTAAGTAAACAACTTCTGAATAAAAAAGGGACAAGAAATATTTAAGAGAAAGTGACATATATAGGAGACGGCAAATAAAATCCTACCTTCACATGAAAGGAGTCACAAAGAAGAATTTTTAAACATAAGCCCAATACATCCTGTTTCTCCTGCTGAATATAAGTGAAAAATTTGAAGCAACAACAAAAAACAACTATATGAAGACCCTGTAAAGTAAACAAAAGTAAGAAATCTGGGAAGTGTCAAAGTGAATAAATAATCTATATATAGGGAGTCATTCCATTTTTTTTTTTTTTTTTGCTTTTATCTTGTAACTTTGACTCATATGGGTTGCCCCATTTGCAGAACAGCCCAGCAGCATCTCAGGAAGCTAAAACTCTGAGAGAAATAATGTCTTTCTGGCCAGAGAACAAGGAAAAGAAAATTCTTCAGGCTGAAGAGAGTGGGAGGGGAGAGAGCTGAAGCGAGGATCTTCTAATACTGTTTATAAACCGGCAAAAGGCCTGGGGTTATTTCAAAGCTGCGCAAATGTGATAGAAACCCAAATTGGCATAAGCAAAAGCTTTTATTACTAAACTGAATATTGATACCACTATCCAAAAAGTGTGATGACAGAACTTACAGTATGAACCTAACTGTATTGACGGCCTGCTGAAACAAATGTTCACCAGAGAGTTTTTTTAATTGACATATAGACTTTTTTTTTCTTTTTGGTGTATTTTTCTATGAGTTGTGACAAATGCAGAGAATCGTGGAACCACCACCACCACAGCCAAGGTACTGAACAGTTAAGTAACATACCAAAACATTTCCCTGTGTTACTTTTTATGGTCAAATTCTCCACCCATCCTTAGCCCTTGTCAGATCTGTTCTCCATCACTATAGTTTGCCTTTCCAAAATATCAAATAAAAAGGATCATACAGAATTTATCCTTTTAAATCCAGTTTCTTTCCTTAAGTACAGTGCAATAGAGAATTATCCAAAAATGAACTACTTGGGAGTAAACCTTTTAAACGTGTGTGCAGAATGTGTGTGTGTGCATATATATATATGTGTGTGTGTGTGCATATATATATGTGTGTGTGTGCATTATATATATGTGTGTGTGTGCATATATATATATATATATATACACAAACATATATATATACACACAGGCACATGCGTGTTGTATTATATATATATATATATGTTGAAAATTACAAAAGACTTGAAAGAAATCTAAGAAGATATAAATGAAAGGATAGCTTTACCAAGTTTATATTGGGAGACTCAATACTGGTGGTAAGATGTCAATTTTCCCAAATTGATCTTTAGATTCAATGCAATTGATCAAAATTCCAGCAAGGTTTTGCAGATATCAAGCTGATTTTGAATTGTACATAGAGAATTTCCATTTTGGGCCAAGATGAAGTAATAGAAAGGAGATTTACTCTCCTACATGAAACAACTAAATCAATAATCAAAGTGTATTAAACAATAGTTTCCAAGATTTGAGACATCAGGCAACAAAGACCATGATCTCTCAGAGAAGGAAAACAAATAAGATGAGCCATATAATTTCTGCTACAATTTATATACAAAAAAGTTGTTGTTTATGATGTAGAGTTCTAGGAGTTTTGAAAAATACAGCTGAAGTGCAGGGAGGGAAAACCCAGTAAAACCTTAATTACACAGCTATAGAAACTATAAAAATAAAACATAGAGAAAAAACTTTTAAAACTGAATAGAGTATCAGTGAACTGTAGGATTATTCCAATCTATATACACAAAATTGGAACACCACAAGGAAAGGATAGAGAGGGAAAGGCAGAAAACAACAAATAAGGACATATGGGGTAACATCAGGTAAACAGAAATAAAATAACAACAAAGCAAGACTCACAATTTTGACACCTAATTCAGAACAAAAAGCCTCAAAAAGAACAAGGAAGCTTTAAAATGTAACTAAAATTCACAATTTTATGATAATTATCTTTATTATTACTACTATTATTATTTGTATACACTATAGGAGCAACAATTTAATAAAACAGAAACTATAAGGGATACAAGAAGTAATAGAAATAAGAATTAATAATAGAGGACTTTGACACACCTCATTCTGTTCAGTACAAATCAAGTGGAAAATATAGTAACAATGCAGAACAACTAAACAGGATAATCAATAAAATATATGTAATATAACTTCAACTCATAAGCCACACTCATAGAAACTGTACTTTCTTTTTAAATGACCATAAGTCATTCACAAAACTACCCATATTCTAGCCCCAAAGAAAATCTCAATAAATTTCTAAGAATAAATATTATACAAACTGCATTCTTTCACTATACTGCAATAAAACAAGAAATTAGCAGTCATCCCACCACCAAAAAATGGTTTTTCTACCTAGAAAACTAAGACAAAACATAGTACTAAACAACCTTTTAGTCAAGTGGGAAATAGAAAGTAAAATGACATAATGTATTAAATTTAATAATAAAGAAAACATGAAATATCAAACCCTATGTTATATGGCTAACCAGATATCAGATGAAATTTTATAATATTTCATATTTAAAATATATTTTAAAATTTTATGATATTAAATACCTATATAAAAACACCAACATCAATAAAAATTAAAAATAAATTAATTAAACACATTTCAAAAGGCTAGAAAAGACAGACAAGATGGCCAACTAGATACAACCAGGAGAAACATCTGGAAGAACAACAGGAAGACTGGCACACCCTAAGCAGACCTTTGGAGGGAAGGCATTAAGAGTGGATGAAAGAAAGACACAGGTGTTGTTCTAACGGAAGAAGAAGCTAGAAACCCTGCATGGGGCTAGAAGACATCAGGACTCATTCCTGGCCCTCAGTGACTCCTGGGGAAGGGGTGAGTTGAGCGGGCAAGAAATGACAGATTCTCCCCACGGATATCTAGAATCTTGACAGCCGGAGATCCCACAACCCCCACAGATACTAGAGCTGGCAGGAAGATTTGCTTAAGGGGGTGGTAGGGACAGAACTCCAGCTGATGTAGAACCCAGGGGTCTTGGTGTGGGAGCATCTGTAGTGGAGCACGGCTAAGGATGCCCATCCCCCAAAGCTAGTCTTGTTCCCCTCAGAGACTTTAGCCTCAGGGGAACTGGTGGACTTGAACAAAGCAGGAAAATCTGGTACATGAGATGGGGCAGGTCCAACCTGTGCACAACCTGTCTCCTGGCCTCTCCTAGGGCCCCAGCCTGAACATGGTTGCTTGCAGTGCAACCTCAGATACCAAGCCTGGGGGCCTCCTGAGGTCCTATATTATAGCTCCTGTGCTGGCAGAGTGTGCCTGACTGTTGGAGAGCTCCAGCCCCATGGCCATCAGTGCCTCACTCCCACACTGACACTGCTACTAGTATGAATCTGCACACGAAATCCAGGGGCCCTTCACCCCACCCTGTACCACCACTGCCACCAGAATGAATGAGTGCATGGAAAGCACCAGCCCTGAACCCACCAGCTCCCTACACCAAGCTGACACCATCACCAGGGTGATCACATGCACTATGCTAGGGCCCCACCCCACCATGTGCTGAACCACCACTGCCATCACTGTGAATGCCCACATGGAGGCCAGCACCACCGTGCCCACCAGCACAGTTGACAAGCATGCACCCTACCACGTTGCTGTTGCTAGCACATGCATATGAGCACAGATCCCACTGGCACTGCCCAATGAAGCATTTTGGCTCCAATGCACCCATTGGAGCATTGCAACCAGCAGTCCAGGAACACCTTGACCCCGCCAGTGCAGCAGGCCACTAACCTGAAGAGCCAGAGAACAAAGCTGGGGTCCTAATACCAGGCTTCCAGAGTTAGAGCACACAGCCCAGGAGTTTTCAGCTGAGCCTTGGTTCCCTAAAATCTTGCATAACTGAAGCCAGTTGACTAAACACATCTTATACCACAATCAAACGTCCAAGGACACCAAACAAAATAAAAAAAAAAAAAAGGCAGCAACTTCAAAGACTGAAGGAACATTAGCCCACAAAAATGAGAAAGTACTAGTGTGAGAACACTGGCAACTCAAGAAGCCAGAGTGTCTTCTGAAATCCAAACAACCACACTAGTAACCCAACAATGGTTCTTAACCAGGCTGAAATGACACAAATAGTAGTAAGAATATAAATAGAAACAAAGATTATCAAGATTCAGGATAAAGTCAAAACCCAAACCAATGATTCTAAAGAATACAGTAAAATAATATAGGCGATAAAAGACAAAATGGTTGTTTTAAGAAAGAACCAAACTGATCCCATAGAGTTTAAAAACTCACTTTAGGAATTTCAGAATACAATCACAAGTATTAATAGCAGAATCAGCAAATGTGAGGAAAGTATCTCAGAGTTCAAAGACTGGCTTTCTAAAATAACTTAGACAAAAATAAAGAAAAATAAAGAAGAATGTATAAAACCTCTGAGAAACATGAGATTGTGTAACACAACCAACTCTGTGACTCATTGGTGTCCCTGAAAGAGGGGAGAGAAAGCAAGCAACTTGAAAAACATATTGCAGGATATCATCCCCAAGACACATAGTAAACAGATTCTCTAAGGCCAAAATGAAAAAAAAAAAAAATGTTAAAGGCTGCTAGAAAGAAGGAGAAGGCCTACTACAAAGGAAACTTCTCAGGCTAACAGCAGATCTTTCAGCAGAAACACTATAAGCCAGAAGAGATTAGAATCCTATATTCTGCATTCTTAAAGAAAACAACTTTCAACCAAGAATCTTATATCCACCAAACTAAGATTTATAAGTGAAGGAGAAACAAAATAATTTTTTTTATATACATCCTAGCCACCTTGATTTTGGTGAGTATATTATCTTCGCTGCCTAATAAGAAACTTTGGGCTAGTGGAATACAGGCTGTGAATTACTGGAAAGTCTGCAAAACCCTGGGCCACCAGTGACTCCATCCATCTCATGCACCATGGAAGTCAACCCATGAGTTCAGAACAGACATTTGTGTCTACAAAGGGAAAGAGGAGTATATTTTATATGTAATTTTTCTACTGCTTCCAAACCATGTCCTTAAACTGTAAATTTCCCCTCAGAGAGAGGCATTTCTTCCTTCATGTTTACTGCAGGAGGAATAGACCCCCAAATAATAAGCACAACTCCCGCCCACTCTTGTCTAAGTAATACTTTGACATTGACCATTTTACTCATGAAAGGTGATTTGAGATAAGGTTGCAAAAGTCTCGAAGGGCGTGAATCAGGATTTTTAGCTAGAGGAACGCTGACTCACCAGCTGCCATTGACCAAATCACTTCTTCACTATGATTTCTATGGAAGGTTTTCCCCTATACTCCCAGGAGAACACTTTGTTTGGCACTTTGCAGCTATACTGGGGGAATTGATTTGTGTGGAGTTTTTTGAGTTAACAATTTTGAACCGTAATGTGCTTCCTAAAGCTAGGAAAGTAAAATGGATGGGGCAAGCCTGGTATCAATAGCATGGAATCAATCATCAGAAGGCCTGAATCTGACCCTAGACTTACATGCTGAGAAAAAATCTTGGAAATTACTCAGAGATTAATTTTCTTGTATATAACAGTCCTAGAAAATTCCAGCACTTAGAGTTTTTGGAAGCAACAGTGCATTGTGATTTAGAACATGGTGCTTATATTAGAATTGGATTCTCTGTAAATTATTACCTGTGCAACTAGTTACCTAACCTCTTTAAACTTCATTTTCTTTTTTTTTTTTTTCAGCCATCCCATTACTGGGTATATACCCAAAGGACTATAAATCATGCTGCTATAAAAACACATGCACACGTATGTTTATTGCGGCATTATTCACAATAGCAAAGACTTGGAACCAACCCAAATGTCCAACAATCATAGACTGGATTAAGAAAATGTGGCACATATACACCGTGGAATACTATGCAGCCATAAAAAATGATGAGTTTGTGTCCTTTGTAGGGACATGGATGAAATTGGAAATCATCATTCTCAGTAAACTATCTCAAGAACAAAAAACCAAAGACCGCATATTCTCACTCATAGGTGGGAATTGAACAATGAGAACACATGGACACAGGAAGGGGAACATCACACTCTGGGGACTGTTGTGGGGTGGGGGGAGGGGGGAGGGATAGCATTGGGAGATATACCTAAAGTATAATAATAATAAATAAAAATAAAACAAAAAAAGAAATTTAAATAATATGAAAAATATTTGACTTTAAAAATATAGAGATGGAATTTCTGAGGGACAATTTCTGGAGTTTTAAAATTTAATTTTAGGGAGAGTGCTTGGATTCATTGTAATAATTGTCAAATGACAGGACTAATTTCTTATTAGATAGAAGGTTGACAGTTAATCTTATCACTTTGGGCTTGGGAAATGGAGGCTTCAATAATTATTCTTTATGCAAAATGTCATTTGTTAAAGAAATCTGCATATACACAAATCATGATAAAAAAAGCAAAATCATTTTTAGACAAACAAATGTTAAGGGAATTTGTTACCACCAGACATGCTTTACAAGAGGTCCTGAAGGAAGTGCTAAATATGGAAAAGAAAGGCTGTTTCTAGCCACTACAAAAATATACTTAAGTACATAGTTCATTGAAACTATAAGGCAATCACACAAACAAGTATGCGTAATAACCAGCTAAAAATAGGCTGACAGGATCAAATTCACATATATCTATGCTAACTTTGAATGTAAATGATCTAAAAGTCCCAAATGAAAGGCACAGAGTAGCAAGTTGGATAAAGAAGCAAGAACCAACAGTATAGTGTCTTCAAGAGACCCATCATAAATACAATGACACCCATAGGCTCAAAGTAAAGGGACGAAGAAAAATCCAACAAGAAAATGGAAAACAGAAAAAAGCAGGGGGTGCTATTCTAATTTGAGACAAAACAGACTTAAAATCAGCAAAGATCAAAGAATACAAACAAAGACATTACATAACAAGAAGACCTAACTATCCTAAATATATGCACACCAAACACAGGAGCACTCAGATTCAAAAAGCTTATACACTTCTGGTGGGAATGTAAATTAGTTCAGCTACTGTGGAAAGCAGTTTGGCAATTCCTCAAAGAAATTTAAACATAATTATTATTAAACTCCGCAATTCCATTATTGGGTATATACCCAAAGGAATATAAATTGTCCTACCATAAAGACACATGTATGCTTATGTTCATTGCAGCACTATTTGCAATAGCAAAGACATGGAATCAGCCTAAATGTCCTTCAGTGGTAGACTGGATGAAGAAAATGTGGTACACATACATTATGGAATACTATGCAGCCATAAAAAAGATGAGATCATTTCCGTTACAGCAGCACAGATGGAGCTGGAGTCCATTATCCTAAGTGAACTAATGCAGAAACAGAAAACAAAATATTTCATGTTCTCACTTACTAGGGGGAGCTTAACATTCAGTACATATTTACATAAAGAAGGCAACAACAGACACGGGCCTACTTGAGGGTGGAGAGTGAGAGGAGAGATGATTGAAAAACTACTTATCAGGTACTCTGCTGATTACCTGGGTGATGCAATAATTTGTACATCAAACCCCTGGAACATACAATTTACCTATGTAACAAACATGTACATGTACCACTAAATCTGATATAAAAGTTAAAAGGAAAGCAAGAAAACAAAAACAAAGTAAACTAAGAGGAAATGGAAAAACTTAACTAATGTAAAGTGGAAATCAATGAGTTAGAATAAAAATGGTAGAAATAATAAATAAATCCTAAATGTAATTCTTTTTAAAAAGTCACAAAATATGCTAGCACATGACACAGTTAATCAAATCAAATATGAAAGAGAGAAAGCTCAAATATACAAAATTAGAAATTACAAAGGGGAAATAAACTAAAATAAAGGAACTCTTTTTAAATCATGTAACTACTTTGCATAATTTTGTTCAAGTAAGTTTGACAACTGAGATAAATCTGGGGTCAGGACCACCTTGTGGAGCCTTGGGGTTGTGGTAACCCAGAACCTTGGGAGCATGACCTCTACTGAGCAGAGCCTAGTAAGCAGGACTACAGCCCTGGTGGGTCTGGAAGGCAAAACATTGAACCAAGGAGGATTATTCTCAAGCCTTAAGATCTAATAGAATTTACATTGTTAAATTTTGGGCTTGCTTGGAACCCATCATGCCTTTCTTTCTTCCCATATCTCCCTTTGAAATGGGAATGCCTATCCCATGCCTGTCTCACCACTTATTTTGAAAGCACATAAATTATTTAGTTTTGCAGGCTCACAGCTGGAGGGAAATTATGCCTCAGATTCACTTGTACCTTAAATTTTACCCATAACTGATTTAGGTGATATTTAGATGAGACTTTGGACTTTAGAGCTGATACAGGAATGAGTTAACACTTCTGGGATTGTTAGGATGGAATGAATGCATTTTGCATGTGAGAAAGACATAAATATAAATTTTGGAAGACTGGAGGCAGAATGCTATGGACTAAATTGTGTTCCCCCAAAATTCACAGTCAAAGCCCAAACCCCAAATGTAATGGTGTTTAGAGATGGGGTCTTTGGGAAGTAATTAGAGTAACATGGGATCATAATGGTAGAGCCCTCATGATGGAATGAGCAGCAGCTTTATAAGAAGAGGAAACTCCCTACACCAAATGAAAACACAGAGAAAAGGCAGTTCCTGCAGATCAGGAAGGTGGCCCTCACTAGTAACTGAATCAGCTGTCACTTTGATTTCAGACTTCCCAGTCTCCAGAACTGTGAGAAATACACGTCTGTTGTTTAAGCCACTCAGTTTATGGCATTTTGTTATAGCAGCTCAAGCTGACTAATACAGATAGGAAGAAAGAAAATCATAATAATTCAATTACTTGAAAATCATTAATTTAATGCATTCTCAATATAATTTTTTTTTCCTGAAGCTAGAAAAGGTAATTACAAAGTTCACAGAAAAAAACCAAACAATTAAAGCATAGCTAGGGAAACCCTGAGACAAAAGAGCAAGGAGAAGCTGTTAGTGCCTGATTTTAACACTCATTATAAAGCTTCTATAACTAAAACAATATGGTGTTGGAGCATGAATAAACATACAGACTAATGGAAAATAGTAGAAAATTCGATTACAATATGCAAATACAGTATATGATAAAGTAAGTGTCTTAGTTTGGGTTTCCCCAGAAGGAGCTCCTGAAATGGGGATTTAGGGTACAGTTTATTTGTGTAGTGATCCTAGGAAATACCAATAAGAGAGTGGGGAATTGAAACAAACAAACAAAAAAGGTAGCCAATAAGGGTTTATCATCAAGAAAGTTATCTCTGTGTGTATTTGAGCTTACTTCTGCTAGTTATTCGGGGCAGAACACATGCCTCAGGGTTATCCCTCCTAAGGCTTATTTTGTAATCAACTTTTATTAGTCATTAGTTGTAGGCTGATTTACTGGTGTGTTTCCAAGTACTTCTAGCCCACCATGTATGTGCAAAGCAGGTTCTGGTAGCAAGAGAAAACACCTCAGGTAAAGAAAGGAAGTTGACGGTAATTTGAAGTCCTGTAGACATGCACTGAAGTGATAAGGGTAAAGGGGTACAGAGAGGGCACCTACAGCTTTCGATTCAGGCTGCATTTGAAGTCAGTAAAGAAAATGTAAACCTCTTAATAATTGGCATAAGAATAACTAAAAAGCCACATGGGGGAAAGAAAACATTATATCTATTCCTCAAACCATACAATAAGGCAAACTTTACATAGATAAAAAGATTTCAGTGTAAAAAATGAAAGCATACATATACGAAAAGATATATGGGTAAATTACATTATAACTTAGGAATAGGAAAAACTTTCCTAACTATGACTTGAAATCTAAAAGCAAAAAGAGAAAAGATAGATAAATTTTATTATATATTTTTAATTTGTGTGACAAAAGACGCTCCATAAGCAAAGAAAAAATAATGGCAAAATTGGAAAAACAATTTTCAACAAAAGTTAACATGTCTAACATATAAAAGTGCTTTTAACAATGGGAAGACTAACCACCCTTTATAAATGGGCTAGAGAAGTGAACAATGCAGTCACAGGAAAATAAATTCACACAGCTCTTATTTATGTCATTCCTGGTGACTGAGAATTGAGATTCACAACATTGGAGAAAACAGATACAGAAGTAAGATCAAAGAGGTTAATTTAAAACTTGTGTTCTGGGATTTGAATTTTAAGTGTCAGTATGAACTCATAAAGTATTTTATCTTTTAAAAAAGTTCTTAACTTTAACTCTGTCTACTGAAAATACCTAAAAATAATGATCATCCCAGAAACAAAGAGCACTCCTAGTACCCTGATTGTAGTCTTGAAAAAACCATTCCCTCTAAAATGAAGCAGTGTTACTTGCTGAAATTCAAGGTTTGGGGCAGAAAATGTGCAAGATGAGCCTGGAACACCTTGTCATATCAGAAATAAGGAAGCTATTATTAGACTACTGGGGGCCATGTCAAAAAACCCAGGAGCCAACTTGAACAGATTACTGCAGGTCAAAGAGGAACAATCTGAGGACCCATAAAGATAATAACTGTCAGGGACTGAAACATATCAATCATTCTAATCATAATGAAGGTTTAAGTAAATAAATTGGTCACCATTGGAAGCTGCTAGTGAACAACACCATTTTGAAACTTGGTAAAGGAAAAAACTCAACACTTGCCTTGCCTCTCCTGAATATAATATGTATCTTATGGTAACCAAATAGTTGATCAGATGAAGTTTCCCTTTATAGAAGTAGTCCAGATAATAAATTAAGAAGGAATGTTACAATTAGGATATTACCATTTTGCAACCCAAATTAATTAATGCATCTACACATTTTACATCAACTGCTACAAATATCTCAAAAAGAAACAGCCACACATATAATAGACCCCTGATGGAAGAATGCTACACCACCCAATGAAGTATTCCTACGCCTCCTAAGAAAAGTCATACATGAATCTGATCGACTTTGGATCCAACAACCTATTTATGGGAAATGCAGGGGGCAGTGAAATGTAAATTGTACCTCTGAGATGCAATCATCAAAATTCAGACCTTAGAAAATTTTATAAGACAAATGACCTAGTTTCTTCAATAAATACATTACAAAAGGGAATAATGGAGAAGAAATTTGCAAATTAAAACAGACAAGAGTTTACCAACAAGTCCTAATGTTGGGACCTTATTTGGATCCTGATTCAAACAAACAGCTGCTAAAAGAATATTATAGTATTTATGAGATAACTGGAAATTCAACATTGGATATTTGGTAATTTTAAGGAGTGATGAATTTTTTTTATTATACTTTAAGTTCTAGAATGCATGTGCACAACGTGCAGGTTTGTCACATATGTATACATGTGTCATGTTGGTTTGCTGCACCCATTAACTCGTCATTTACATTAGGTATTTCTCCTAATCCTATCCCTCCCCCACCACCCCACCCCACGACAGGCCCCAGTGTGTGATGTTCCCCACTCTGTGTGCAAGTGTTCTCATTGTGCAATTCCCACCTATAAGTGAGAACATGCAGTGTTTGGTTTTCTGTCTTTGCGATAGTTTGCTCAGAATGATGCTTTCCAGCTTTATCCATGTTGCTACAAAGGACATGAACTCATCCTTTTTTATGGCTGCATAGTATTCCATGGTGTATATGTGCCACATTTTCTTAATCCAGTCTATCATTGGTGGACATTTGGGTTGGTTCCAAGTCTTTGCTATTGTGAATAGTGTTGCAATAAACATGTGTGTGCATGTGTCTTTATAGCAGTATGATTTATAATCCTTTAGGTATATACCCAGTAATGGGATGGCTGGGTCAAATGGTATTTCTAGTTCTAGATCCCTGAGGAATTGCCACACTGCCTTCCACAATGGTTGAACTAGTTTACAGTCCCACCAATGGTGTAAAAGTGTTCCTATTTCTCCACATCCTCTCCAGCACCTGTTGTTTCCTGACTTTTTAATGATCGCCATTCTAACTGGTGTGAGATGGTATCTCATTGTGGTTTTGATTTGCATTTCTCTGATGGCCAGTGATGATGAGCATTTTTTCATGTGTTTTTTGGCTACATAAATGTCTTCCTTTGAGAAGTGTCTATTCATATCCTTCACCTACTTTTTGATGGGTTTTTTTTTTCTTGTAAATTTGTTTGAGTGCTTTGTAGATTCTGGATATTAGCCCTTTGTCAGATGAGTAGGTTGTGAAAATTTTCTCCCATTCTGTAGGTTGCCTGTTCACTCTCATGGTGGTTTCTTTTGCTGTGCAGAAGCTCTTTAGTTGAATTAGATACCATTTGTCAGTTCTGGCTTTTGTTGCCATTGCTTTTGGTGTTTTAGACATGAAGTCCTTGCCCATGCCTATGTCCTGAATGATATTGCCTAGGTTTTCTTCTAGGGTTTTTATGGTTTTAGGTCTAACATTTAAGTCTTTAATCCATCTTGAATTAATTTTTGTATAAGATGTAAGGAAGGGATCCAGATTAAGCTTTCTACATATGGCTAGCCAGTTTTCCCAGCACCATTTATTAAATAGGGAATCCTTCCCCCATTCCTTGTTTTTCTCAGGTTTGTCAAAGATCAGATAGTTGTAGATATGTGGCATTATTTCTGAGGGCTCTGTTCTGTTCCATTGGTCTATATCTCTGTTTTGGTACCAGTACCATGCTGTTTTGGTTACTGTAGCCTTGTAATATAGTTTGAAGTGTGATGCCTCCAGCTTTGTTCTTTTGGCTTAAGATTGACTTGGCAATTCGGGCTCCTTTTTGGTTCCATATGAACTTTAAAGTAGTTTTTTCCAATTCTGTGAAGAAAGTCATTGGTAGCTTGATGGGGATGGCATTGAATCTATCAATTACCTTGGGCAGTATGGCCATTTTCACGATATTGATTCTTCCTACCCATTAGCATGGAATATTCTTCCATTTGTTTTTATCCTCTTTGATTTCCTTGAGCAGTGGTTTGTAGTTCTACTTGAAGAGATCCTTCATATCCCTTGTAAGTTGGATTCCTAGGTATTTTATTCTCTTTGTAGCAATTGTGAATGGGAGTTCACTCATCATTTGGCTCTCTGTTCGTCTGTTGTTGGTGTATAAGAATTCTTGTGATTTTTGCACATTGATTTTGTATCCTGAGACTTTGCTGAAGTTGCTTATCAGCTTAAGGAGATTTTGGGCTGAGACGATGGGGTTTTCTAGATATACAATCCTGTCACCTGCAAACAGGGACAATTTGACTTCCTCTTTTCCTAATTGAATGCCCTTTATTCCCTTCTCCTTCCTGATTGTCCTGGCCAGAACTTCCAACACTATGTTGAATAGGAGTGGTGAGAGAGGGCATCCCTGTCTTGTGCCAGTTTTCAAAAGGAATGCTTTCAGTTTTTGTCCATTCAGTATGATATTGGCTGTGGGTTTGTTGTAGATAGCTCTTATTATTTTGAGATATGTCCCATCAATACCTAATTTATTGAGAGTTTTTAGCATGAAGCGCTGTTGAATTTTGTCAAAGGCCTTTTCTGCATCTATTGAGATAATCATGTGGATTTTGTCTTTGGTTTTGTTTATATGCTGGATTACATTTATTGATTTTCGTATGTTGAACCAGCCTTGCATCCCAGGGATGAAGCCCACTTGATCATGGTGGATAAGCTTTTTGATGTGTTGCTGGATTCAGTGCGCCAGTATTTTATTGAGGATTTTTGCATCAATGTTCATCAAGGATATTGGTCTAAAATTCTCTTTTTTGTTGTGTCTCTGCCAGGCTTTGGTATCAGGATGATGCTGGCCTCATAAAATGAGTTAGGGAGGATTCCCTCTTTTTCTATTGATTGGAATAGTTTCAGAAGGAATGGTACCAGCTCCTCCTTGTACCTCTGGTAGAATTCCGCTGTGAATCCATCTGGTCCTGGACTTTTTTTGGTTGGTAAGCTATTAATTATTGCCTCAATTTCAGAGCCTGTTATTGATTTATTCAGAGATTCAACTTCTTCCTGATTTAGTCTTGGGAGGGTGTATTTGTGGAGGAATTTATCCATTTCTTCTAGATTTTCTTGTTTATTTGCATAGAGGTGTTTATAGTATTCTCTGATAGTAGTCTGTATTTCTGTGGGATCAGTGGTGATATCTCCTTTATCATTTTTTATTGCATCTATTTGATTCTTCTCTCTTTTCTTCTTTATTAGTCTTGCTAGTCGTCTATCAACTTTGTTGATCTTTTCAAAAAACCAGGTCCTGGATTCATTGATTTTTTGAAGGGTTTTTTGTGTCTCTACTTCCTTCAGTTCTGCTCTGATCTTAGTTATTTTTTGCCTTCTGCTAGCTTTTGAATATGTTTGCTCTTGCTTCTCTAGTTCTTTTAATTGTGATGTTAGGGTGTCAATTTTAGATCTTTCCTGCTTTCTCTTGTGGGCATTTAGTGCTATAAATTTCCCTCCACACACTGCTTTGAATGTGTCCCAGAGATTCTGGTATGTTGTGTCTTTGTTCTCATTGGTTTCAAAGAACATCTTTATTTCTGCCTTCATTTCGTTATGTGCCCAGTAGTCATTCAGGAGCAGGTTGTTCAGTTTCCATGTAGTTGAGCGGTTTTGAGTGAGTTTCTTAATCCTGAGTTCTAGTTTGATTGCACTGTGGTCTGAGAGACAGTTTGTTATAATTTCTGTTCTTTTACATTTGCTGAGGACTGCTTTACCTCCACCTATGTGGTCAGTTTTGGAATAGGTGTGGTGTGGTGCTGAAAAGGATGTATATTCTGTTGATTTGAGGTGGAGAGTTCTGTAGATGTCTATTAGGTATGCTTGGTGTAGAGCCAAGTTCCATTCCTGGATATCCTTGTTAACTTTCTGTCTCATTGATCTGTCTAATGTTGACAGTGGGGTGTTAAAGTCTCCCATTATTATTGTGTGGGAGTCTAAGTCTATTTATAGGTCACTAAGGACTTGCTTTGTGAATCTGCGTGCTCCTGTATTGGGTGCATAAACATTTAGGATAGTTAGTTCTTCTTGTTGAATTGATCCCTTTACCATTATGTAATGGCCTTCTTTGTCTCTTTTGATCGTTGTTGGTTTAAAGTCTGTTTTATCAGAGACTAGGATTGCAACCCCTGCCTTTTTTCGTTTTCCATTTGCTTGGTATATTTTCCTCCATCCCTTTATTTTGAGCCTATGTGTGTCTCTGCATGTGAGATGGGTTTCCTGAATACAGCACACTGATGGGTCTTGACTCTTTATCCAATTTGCCAGTCTGTGTCTTTTAATTGGAGCACTTAGCCCATTTACATTTAAGTTTAGTATTGTTATGTGTGAATTTGATCCTGTCATTATGATGTTAGCTGGTTATTTTGCTCGTTAGTTGATGCAGTTTCTTCCTAGCCTTGATGGTCTTTACAATTTGGCATGTTTTTGCAGTGGCTGGTACCGGTTGTTCCTTTCCGTGTTTAGTGCTTCCTTCAGGAGCTCTTTTAGGGCAGGCCTGGTGGTGACAAAATCCCTCAGCATTTGCTTGTCTGTAAAGTATTTTATTTCTCCTTCACTTATGAAGCTTAGTTTGGCTGGATATGAAATTCTGGGTTGAAAATTCTTTTCTTTAAGAATGTTGAATATTGGCCCCCACTCTCTTCTGGCTTGTAGAGTTTCTGCTGAGAGATCAGCTGTTAGTTTGATGGGCTTCCCTGTGTGGGTAACCCAACCTTTCTCTCTCACTGCCCTTAACATTTTTTCCTTCATTTCAACTTTGGTGAATCTGACAATTATGTGTCTTGGAGTTGCTCTTCTCGAGGAGTATCTTTGTGGCGTTCTCTGTATTTCCTGAATTTGAATGTTGGCCTGCTTTGCTAGATTGGGGAAGTTCTCCTGGATAATATCCTGCAGAGTGTTTTCCAACTTGGTTCCATTCTCCTCGTCACTTTCAGGTACACCAATCAGACGCAGTTTTGGTCTTTTCACATAGTCCCGTATTTCTTGGAGGCTTTGTTCATTTCTTTTTATTCTTTCTTCTCTAAACTTCTCTTCACACTTCATTTCATTCATTTCATCTTCCATCACTGATACCCTTTCTTCCAGTTGATTGCATCAGTTACTGAGGCTTGTATGTTCGTCACGTATTTCTTGTGCTGTGGTTTTCAGCTCCATCAGGTCCTTTAAGGACTTCTCTGCATTGATTATTGTAGTTATCCATTCATCCAATTTTTTTTCAAAGTTTTTAACTTCTTTGCCATTGGTTCAAACTTCCTCCTTTAGCTCAGAGTAGTTTGATCTTCTGAAGCCTTCCTCTCTCAATTAGTCAAAGTCATTCTCCGTCCAGCTTTGTTCTGTTGCTGGTGAAGAGCTGCATTCCTTTGGAGCAGGAGAGACACTCTGATTTTTAGAGTTTCCGGTTTTTCTGCTCTGTTTTTTCCCCATTTTTGTGGTTTTATCTACCTTTGGTCTTTGATGATGGTGATGGACAGATGGGTTTTTGGTGTGGATGTCCTTTATGTTTATTAGTTTTCCTTCTAACCATCAGGACCCTCAGCTGCAGGTCTGTTGGAGTTTACTAGAGGGCCACTCCAGACCCTGTTTGCCTGGGTATGAAGAGCAGTGGCTGCGGAAAAGTGGATATTGGGGAACTGCAAATGCTGCTGCCTGATCCTTCCTCTGGTAGTTTTGTCTCAGAGGAGTACCCAGCCATATGAGGTGTCAGTCTGCCCCTACTGGGGGGTGCCTCCCAGTTAGGCTGCTCAGGGTTCAGGAGTCAGGGACCTACTTGAGGAGGCACTCTGCCCATTCTCAGATCTCAAGCCGTGTGCTGGGATAACCACTACTCTCTTCAAAGCTGTCAGACAGGGATATTTAAGTCTGCAGAGGTTATTGCTGTCTTTTGTTTGTCTGTGTCCTGCCCCCAGAGGTGGAGCCTACAGAGGCAGGCAGGCCTCCTTGAGCTGTGGTGGGCTCCACCCAGTTGGAACTTCCCAGCTGCTTTGTTTACCTACTCAAGCCTAAGCAATGGTGGCTGCCCCTCCCCGAGCCTCGCTGCTGCCTTGCAGTTTGATCTCAGACTGCTTTGCTAGCAATGAGAGAGACTCCGTGGGTGTAGGACCCTCCGAGCCAGGTGCGGGATATAATCTCCTGGTGTGCCATTTGTGAAGCCCTTTGGAAAAGCGCAGTATTGGGGTGGTAGTGACCCGATTTTCCAGGTGCCATCTGTCACCCCTTTCTTTGACTAGGAAAGGGAATTCCCTGACTGCTTGTGCTTCCTGGGTGAGGCGATGCCTCGCCCTGTTTCACCTCATGCATGGTGTGCTGCACCCACTGTCCTGCACTCACTGTCCGGCACTCGCCTGTGAGATGAACCCGGTACCTCAGTTGGAAATGAAGAAATCACCCGTCTTCTGTGTCGCTCACACTGGGAGCTGTAGACTGGAGCTGTTCCTATTTGGCCATCTTGGCTCCACCCCCTATAATGACTTTTTAAAAATATTTTAAATTAAAAATATTCAACACATCATGAAGTTGCATGTCATCCTTGCACAGGGACCACACTAATTTTCTCTGTAGCATTCCAATGTTAGTATACATGCTGCTGAAGCAAGCACAATATAGTCAATAACAACGTAATTGTACATTTTAAAATAGAGAGTGTAAATGGATTGTTTGTAACACGAAGAATAAATGCTTGAGGGAATGGATACCCCCAAAAATTATATGGTTAAAAAATATGACTTCCAATTGTACACTTAAAAACAGTTAAAATAAAATAGTATGTCTTATAAAAATTTATCAAATCAACATAAAGCACAGAGAATTATTTTAGTAAGACACAAAATCTTTCCTATCTAGGTTAAAGACAATAAATAGCAAACCAAGGAAATGAGGCCCATCAAAACTGAGAAAACTTAGCTGAGATATTAAAACATGTAATAGCTTTTCAGACTCAGACATTATAAAACAAGTCAAACAAAAATTGCCTTCCAAGTTTGCACTTTCATTATGCTCTTTCATTTTCTGGAACAGACTGACACTGTACTTTATTTTGGAGGTCTGTGAGGTCAGGACTAATTTCATAATATTACTAAGATGTTATTAACATGCAATATATTCATCATTGATAATTTCAAATGAATCAATAAAGAAGCAATTAAATTTTTTCTTAGTTTCAATTTTTAATATGGTAAATATTTGAAGAAATAACTCATAAAACAATGTTCCTTGGAGACCTCAATACATTCAAAGAGTGTATTAGTCAGGGTTCTTTAAAGAGACAGAGCTAATAGGATAGATGAGTATATACAAGGAAGTTGATTAGGAGAATTGACTCATGATTACAAGGTGAAGTCCCACAATGGGGTGTCTGCAAGCTGAGGAACCAGGAAACCAGTCCAAGTCACAAAACCTCAAAATTAAGGAAGCCAATAGTGTAGCCTTCAGTCTGTGGCTGAAGGCCAGAGAAGGCCCTGGCAAATCACTGATGTCAGTCCAAGAGTCCAAAAGCTGAAGAACTTGGAGTCTGATGTTCAAGGACAGGAAGTATCCAGCACAGGAGAAAGATGGAGGACAGAAGACTCAAGCCAGTCTAGTCCTTCCACATTCTTCTTCCTACTTTTATCCTAGCCATGCTGGCAGCTGATTAGATAGTGCCCACCTGGATTGAGGGTGGTTCTGCCTCTTGAAGTCACTAACTCAAATCTTAATCTACTTTGGCAACACCCTCCTAGACACACCCAGGAAAAATACATTCTTCAATTCAATCAAGTTGATACTCAATATTAACCATCACAAAGAGTATAAAGAAGTTTAGAAACAAAAACAAAACAAAACAAAATAAAACAAAACAAAAATCCTCTGAGAACTGATGCTTTGGGATAATATTAATAGTGTCCATGAGAAACAGAAGCATGTACACAATCATATTTCTCTAAAACTATTGTTCTTATAGTCTCAAACATTTATATTGATTATCATTTTTAACCAAAGTAACTTCTATTTCACAAAGAAAACTGAGGGGTGGGTAACTGAGAATGGCCTGCCACACACCAGCATATAGCAGACTAGGAGAGTTCATAAATATGCATAACACACATTTTAAAGCCACGCACATCCCATATACAGCATTTCAAAGTGGCAAGAATGAGCATATTATCATGACCTAAAGATACAGTTTTGCAGTCACATGCAATGGCTCACACTTGTGATCCCAGCACTTTGGGAGGCCAAGGTGAGAGGAGCACTTGAGCCCAGGAATTTGAGACTAGCCTTGGCACCACAGTGAGAACCCATCTCTATAAAATAAAAAATAAAAATGTTAGTGGGTTATGTTTTATTTTATTTAGAAATGATGTAGACATCTATTGAATCCATTGATTAACTCAATTCAGTATAAGTCCAAGATTTTAAGTTACCTAAAGATCTAGAAAATTATCTGGAAGCTGACATACTGCAAAGCATAAATACTATTGAAACATAGTTCATCAGAATAATGATTCAATTTGGTTAAATGCAAATTTACATATTTCATAATCTTAAACATTAAGTAATGCTGGTTTAATTGATCAGTAAACCTGTATAAGTCTAAGAAAAACATACCCATGTAGAATGGAAATGTATACTTGTATTATACTTAACACTGATTAATCAGAGAAAAAGACATGGCTATTTTTATACAGGCAAAATTATTAAACTGCTCTGGTTTGCCAAAGTATTAGCTAAATTATGTAAACTTGGATTTGTATCCAGTTTTAGTTTTCTGCATATGACTAGCCATTTATTGCTGCACCATTTATTGAATAGGAATCCTGTCCCCATTACTTGTCTTTGTCAGGTTTGTCAAAGATCTCATGGTTGTATGTGTGTGTTCTTATTTCTGGGTTCTCTATTCTGTTCTATTGGTTTAGGTGTCTGGTTTTGTACCAGTACCATGCTGTTTTGGTTACTGTAGCTCTGTAGTGTAGTTTGAAGTCAGGTATATTGATGCCTCCAGCTTTGTTCTTTTTGCTAAGATTGCCTTGGGTATTAGGGCTTTTTTTGTTTCTATATGAATTTTAAAATAGTCTTTTCTAGTTCTGTGAAGAATGTCATTGATAGATTCACAGACACAGCATTGAATCTATAAATTTATTTGGGCAGTATGGGCATTTTAATAATATTGATTCTCCCTATCCATGAGCATGGAATGTTTTGCCATCTGTTTGTGTCATCTCTGATTTCTTGGAGCAGTGGTTTGCAGTTCTCCTTGTAGAAATCTTTCACTTCCTTAGTTAGCTGTATTACTAGGTAATTTGTGTGTGTGTGTGTGACAAATATGAATGGGAGTTCATTCCTGATTTGGCTCTCAGTTTCACTGTTGTTAGTGTATAAGGATGCTAGTGATTTTTGTACATTGCTTTTGCATCGGGCAACTTTGCTGAAGTTGTTTATCAGCTGGAGGAGCTTTTGGGACAAGACTATGAGGTTTTTTAGATATAGGATCATGTCATCTGCAAACAGAGATAGTTTGAATTCCTCTCTTCCTGTTTGGATGTGTTTTTTTTTCTGTCTGATTGCCCTAGCCAGAACTTCCAACACTATGTTGCAGGAGTGGTGAGACAGGACATCCTTGTCTTATGCAGGTTATCAAGAGGAATGCTTCCAGCTTTTGCCCATTCAGTGTGTTGTTGACTGTGGATTTGTCATATATGGCTCTTATTATTTTGTGGTATGTTCCTTTAATAGTTTATTGAGAGTTTTTAACATAAAGAGGTGTTGAATTTTATTAAAAGCCTTTTCTGCATCTACTGAGATAATTATGTGGTTTTGTCTTTAGTTCTTTTTATGTGATGAATCACATTTATTGATTTGCACATGTTAAATCAACTTTGCATCCCAGGGATGAAGCCTACTTGAGCATAGTGAATTAGCTTTTTGATATGCTGTTGGATGTGGTTTGCAAATAGTCTTTTGAAAATTTTTGCATCGATGTTTATCAAATATATTGGCCTGAAGTTTTATTTTTTTGTTGTATCTCTGCCAGGTTTTGGTATCAAGATGATGCTGGTCTCATAGAATGAGTTAGGGAAAAGTCCCTCCTCCTCAATTTTTTGGAATCGTTTCAGTAGGAACGGTACCAGCTCTTCTTTGAACATCTGGTAAAATTTAGCTGTGAATCTGTCTTGTCCTGACCTCTTTTTTGCTGTCGTTGGTAGGCTACTTATTAGTGCCTTAATTTCAAAGCTCATTATTGGTGTGTCCAAGGATTCAATTTATTTCTGGTTTAGTCTTAGGAAGGTTTATGTGTCCAGGAATTTATCCATTGCGTCTAGATTTTCTAGTTTATGTGCATATGGGTATTCGTAATATTCTTCAATAGTAGTTTGTATTTCTGTGGGGTCAGTGGTAATATCCCTCTTGTCATTTCTAATTGTGTTTATTTGAATTCTCTTTCTTTCCTTCTCTATTCTTGTCTGCTTTTCTTATTTTAAAAAGACAGTGTTCAAGCTCTGAGATTCTTTCCTACACTTGGTTTATTCTGCAATAATACTTGTGATTGCATTATGAAGTTCTGTAGTGTGTTCTTTAGCTCTATCAAGTTGGTTATGTTCTTCTCTATACTGGCTATTTTGTATGTCAACTCCTGCCATGTTTTACCATGATTTTTAGCTTTCTTGCATTGGGTTACCATGCACTCCTGTAATTCAGTGAACTCCTTTCTTATCACTTATTCTGAATTCTACTTCTGTCATTTCAGTCATCTCAGACTCAGCCAGGTTCCAAACCCTTGGTAGAGAGGTGATGCGGTCATTTGAAATAAAGAAAGTATTCTGACTTTTTGAGTTTTCAGCGTTCTTGCACTGATTCTTTCTCATCTTTGTAGACTTATTTACCTTCAATTTTTGAGGTTGTTGACCTGTAGAAGGTCTTTAAAATTTTATCCTATTTGATGACCTTCAGAGTTTGATTGTTGTATAAGGTGGATTCAGCCAACTGGCTTCATTTCCGGAAGATCTTATGGGGCCAACATTCAGCTTCCAACTCCTGGACTGCATGCTCTAACTCTAGGGGACTTGTATTGGGCCCCGGCGTTGTTCTCTGACTACTCAAGGTTTGGAGGCTACTGCAGCTGGAGGACTGAGGTGCAGGAGCTCTAGCCCAATGTTAGTGGATGCAGGGGTGCCAGCCTCTCTGAGGGAGTTCATCACAGTGACAAAGGGAAGGCAGTTAAGGAGGAGTGGGGGGCCTCTGAGGGAGACTGTGTGTGCTGTTGCACTGGAGGTGATGTTGGTTTGGGGCAGGCTGCTGGCCAGCGCAGGTCTGGGTGCCTTCTCTGTGCCCTGCAAGTCGGAGTGATGGCTCAGGGTGTGGGAGGAGACCCTGTTCTCTTGGCAGCATTAGCCACAAGATTGGGGAACTGGTGGGGCGGGGCTTGCTGGCTCTGTGTCCACCAAGGCTCCATCTACAATGGTGGTCTGCAGGGGTCATAGGGCTACGGCACTCCCACGTGCTGGCAGGGCAAGTAAAGCAAAACCCACCTGTGCTGAAACACACCAGCAAACTGATGTGGGGAGTTTCTGTGGGTTCATGGGAACCTGCAGTATAGGGAGGGAACATGCAGGCTGGTGCGCAGCTGTAGGGACCACCACACTGGAGCTCTCCACCTGCCAAGCATGATTCAATGATGCAGAAGCTACGATTTGTAAAATGTTTCTAAGTTGGATTCTTCAAGCATGCATTTTTAGCACACTGAAAATCTTAAATACTCAGTTTCCTTAATTTCTTGGAATTTTAGAAATATTTAATTTATATAAGCATTTATTTATGTATGTAAGCCATACAGAATAGAGGTCCTTTTATTTATTTTTTTTTTGAGGTTTCAGCATTTTATTCAAGTTTTTTTAAGTGATGTTAATTACAGCATTTGAAGGGGAGGATCTAATTCCACACAAAATGGAAGACTCTAAAATGTACCCATTAAACTGCTAAAAAAACAAATTGAGTGGTGAGAATACAACAGAAGTCCAATTTAGATTCTGAGTGTTGTCACCATGTGATTACAATCACACAGACACTCCCAAGCTTATAGCTGGAGCTCCTGGAAGCTATTTCATACTCTGGTGCAAGGGCAAAAAAAACACAACACAAGAAGGAATAACTCCTGAATTATTGGGTTTCATCACATCTACCTTCTCCACCCCAAAATGGCACAAAACAAAGAGTGACCACACCCTGCAGACCTTTTGGTGTAAAAGAGGTGATGATGAACTGGGGTGGGAACAGGTCATGAAGATCTGTCTAAAAAAGTCCCATTCAGGTGAGCTTGTACACACCATCAAGCAGCGAGACTCTCATCAATTAGGGTTAGGAAACCATGGCTCTATTCTCAGGAAATCACAATTTCATTCATTTACTCAATATGAATTTACAAAGTGCCTACATATTATCAGCTTCCACTTGCAGCCATTTCTAGATAAAAAAGAAACCTGGCATCTCAAAGGGGCCACCAAGTTCCCCCCGAGTCTACCACTGAAAGGACCTTTTTTGGAAATGGGTTTCTTCTGCACCTCTGGAAGGGTAACATCTTAAAGCTGAATCATCTTTAACCTGGAGGGCTAACATATTTAGCAGTACTTGCATCCCAGACATACAACATTAAAAGATAACACTAAATTCTGAAGGTAGCTATGCTGCAAAATAGTTTAAAATTAAACAATTGTACAGTATTCATTTATGCTTGAAATTCCAGTCCTAGACCAAGCTTGTGGCCACCAGCATTGATGTTCTTGCCATCCGGAAGAGCTGACAGTGTCAGTTTGATACCTGGCTTTAGAGTCTGAGTGTATCCTAAACCTATCAGGCTGGAGTTGTTCACTTTAGCCGAGAAGCGGGCGTCAGGGTCAACCTGATACTTGGCTGCTATTCCGAAACGCGTGTTACTGTTTCCTGCTGTTCAGGCAAGATTGACAGCGGTCTCCAACTTCTTGTTCACTTTCTGGTAAATGGAGCCACCAAACTCTGTCCCGTCATTCACATTAGTGTGAAGCTGGAATTCATCAGTCTTGTAGCCAACTGCAAAGTTGTTCTGGGTCACTCGGGATTTTGCAGTCTCAAAATTCATCTGGTAGCCGGCCAGCCAGCCCTTGTAACCCAACACCAGAGCACCCCGGATGGAAGGCCCAGCAATGTCGAAAACCGTATCGCAGCCCAGGTTAATGTGCTCCCGCTTGTACCCTGTCTTGATTTTAGCATTTTTTTCCCAGTGTTAGGTGAGAAGGACGAATCAAAGGTCAGCTTCAGTCCACGTGCAAGCCGATCTTCCACAGTAATCTCGGTGCCTAGTGTATTGTCGGTGTTCCATTTCTCTGTAAACGTGAGGCCGTACTCAGTCCATCTGTACTTGGTTTCCAGACTGCCCGTCACTTTGGTGGTCTCAGTGTTGGCTGAGCCTGAGCTTGTAAATTCCAATCCATTCTCACATTTTTTTTTTCAAATCAAGTTTTATTAAGCCAAATCCACAGCCCTCGGTGAAGACATCCCTGGCAGATTTGCCAAGATCGGCATACGTAGGTGGCACAGCCATCTTCTGCTCAGAGGCGGTGGTGGCGGGCTCAGGGGCGGCTA
Organism: Pongo pygmaeus; assembly: GCF_028885625.2. Lineage (NCBI taxonomy): Eukaryota > Metazoa > Chordata > Mammalia > Primates > Hominidae > Pongo > Pongo pygmaeus. The sequence goes on along the minus strand of NC_072396.2, from coordinate 84,531,480 downwards.
CAGCAGGGGCTGCAGCGCGGAGGCAGGGAGGTCCTTTTAACTTAAGTAACTTTATGATATAATTTATTTTTTGAGGTAAACATTACTTGCTTTTATTTATTGTGTTAGAAATAATATAATAATTTATTAACAACATCTGAAGGTAGAAAATCACATGCTCACATGGGAGGTCAAGATCTTTATAAATTACAGGCACATAAATATGCAGACACAGAGGGGTTTACAGCTTCTATTCCAAAATTTCAGCCATGTGGCCAAAAGCAGTGACTCACACCTATAATTCTAGCACTGTGGGAGACCAAGGCAAGAGAATCACTTGAGCTCAGAAGTTTGAGAACAGCCTGAGCAACATAGTGAGACCACAACTCTACAAAAAAAATTTTAAATTAGCCTGGCTTGGTGGTGCACACCTGTAGTCTCAGCTACTTAGGTGGCTGAGGATTGCTTGAGCCCAGGAGATCGAGGCTGCAGTGAGCCGTGATTGTGCCACACCACTCCAGCCTGGGAAACAGATAAAAACCCTGCCTCAAAAAAACAAATAAATAAACAAAAATTTCAGATATTAATTAAGAATAAGCACAGAAACACAAAAAATCGCCAGTCTAGATATCAAAGAGCTAGTCCCCTTCCTGTTAGACAAAAAAATTCCTAATTATTTGAACTTAATTAAGATAGGCAGATAAGACAACAAATTGAAAAAAAAACTAACAAATACGATTCCCTGTTCTCTCTCACCCAACATAGATATTATAAACATTTAATCCACTTACACATATCATTGATAAGAGTACAAAATCAAATTCCTCATGTATGGTCAGACTATAAAACCAAATTCCCAGTAATTACTCCTAGCTATGATACATAACTTATTAGCCACAAATGAACAAAAACAAATGAAATCAAAACACAAAATTAGTAAAGATGAAGATCAAAACTAGATAAATAGGAAGTCAGCAGTGCTGGCGAGGAGTGGTGGCTCACGCCTGTAATCCCAGCACATTGGGAGGCCATGGCAGAAGGATTGCTTTGAGCTCAAGGGTATGATACCAGCCTGGGCAACATGGTGAAACCCCATCTCTACAAAAAATACAAAAATTAGCCAGGGTTTGGTGGCTCATGCCTGTAATCCCAGTTACTCTGGAGGCTGGGGCTAGAGAATCGCTTGAGCTTGGGAAGTGGAGGTTTCAGTGAGCTGAGATCACACCAGTGCACTCCAGGGTGGGTGACAGAGTGAGACTCTGTCTCAAAACAACAATAACAACAAAAAGAAAGTCAGCAGTGCTATATTGCCAATTTGGAGTCACCTCTAGAAGCCAAGAAAGACTGGTCTGGGCTTAAACCGCTTATGAGGTGCACTTCTCTCGTTAAGTTTACTTGGTTCCATTAGAAGAATTCACTAGGCATCTCTGGAAAACTGTTAAAAGACAATTTTCAAAAAAAAAAAAAAGTAAGATCATGACTGTCATACAAATATGTTATATATTTCATTTAGCCATGAGGAAACAACATAGATATGACTACTGGTTCAGAAGAGACTCTGAAGAACAAATAAATTTAAAGATCAGAAAAATTAAAATAAATGTTCAAATGGAAGCAAAACTGCTTTTTTCTAGTAGGATGAGGGACCAAAAAAGAGAAGTTATTTGGACTTCTGTATAGACAGAATTTGCAAATCCATAAATAAGAATTATTTTTCATTGTTACCATTTGTTTACAGTTTACACAGTTATAAAATAGCTTCTAGAATCAGAAAACTCAGAGAGGTGTTCTCTAGAGTCTAGAAAATGGATTGTTTTCCAGTGAAGCACTGTTTTTTTCTACAGAGCGTAGTCTCTAGATTCTGTCAAACTTAGGTTTAAAACTCTACTATTACTGTTCGCTAGTTGTACAACCTAAAGTTCAGTGCATAACTGTTTTCTCCCGCAGTTTCTTCATCTATAAAACAGTAATAATAATACCATTCTCTTGGGATTGTAAAAGTGTAACGAAATATGCATTAAAGAGTGCCTGTCTTATAGTAACTGCTCAATATATAATATTGTTATTAGTAAATTCGTGACTTTTGAACCTAGCTACTTTCTTTTCCTCTTCTGTAACTTTTGTCATAATTTCACAACCCTAAATTATGAGAAGCAGAAAAACACACTGGAAAGAGTATAGATTTCAGACTTAAACAGGTCTGAGTTTATATCTAGGTTCAACTATTTATCAACAATGTAATTTCTGGCAAGAGATTTAAACTGTCTATTCTGTTTCCTCATATGTGAAGTGTGATAGTAAAAATTATCTCATATAATTGCTGGAATAATAAAAATAAGACAAAATAGCAAAGTGGTCAGTTTTGGGGGAACAGATGGTGTTTGGTTACATGGATAAGTTCTTTAGTGGTGATTTGTGAGATTTTGGTGCATCCATTACCCAAGCAGTGCACACTGTACCCAATGTGTACTCTTGTATCCCACAACCCCTCCCACCCTTTCCCTTGAGTCCCCCAAGTCCATTATATCATTCTCAGGACTTTGTGTACTCATAAGTTTAGCTCCCACTTATAAGTGAGAACATACTATGTTTGGTTTTACATTCCTGAGTTACTTCACTTAGCATAATGGCCTTCAACTCCATTCAGGTTGCCGTGAATGCCATTATTTCATTCATTTTTATGGCTGGGTAGTATTGCATGGTGTATATATACCACATTTTCTTTATACACTCGAATTATGCGCGTTTCGGCTGGGTCCATATTTTTGCAATTGTGAATTGTGCTGTTACAAACATGCATGTGCAAATGTCTTTTTCATGTAATGACTTCTTTTCCTCTGGATAAATACCCGGCAGTGGGATTGCTGGATCAAATGGTAGTTCTACTTTTAGTTCCTTAAGAAATCCCCATACTGTTTTCCATAGTGGTAGTAGTTTACATTCTCACCAGCAGTGTAAAAGTGTTATCTTTTCACTACCTCTATGTCAACATCTATTCTTTTTTGATTTTTTAATTATGAACATTCTTGCAGTAGTGAGGTGGTAAAACACTGTGGTTTTGATTTACATTTCCCTGATAATTAGTGATGCTGAGCATTTTTTCATATGTTTATTGACCATGTGTATATCTTTTTATGAGAATTGTCTATTCATGTCCTTAGCCAACTTTTGATGGGATTGTTTTATATTTTCTTGCTGATTTGAATTCCTTGTAGATTCTGGACCCTAGTCTTTATTCAGATGCAGTTTGGAAAGATCTTCTCCCACTCTGTGGATTGTCTGTTTACTCTACTGATTATTTCTTTTGCTGTGCAGAAGCTTTTTATTTTAATTAAGTCCCATCTATTTTTTTTTGTTTGTTTTTGTTGCATTTCCTTTTGGGTTCTTGATCATAAACTCTTTGCCTAAGCCAATGTCTAGAAGAGTTTTTTTGATGTTATATCCTAGAATTTTGTATGGTTTCATGTCTTAGATTTAAGTCTTTGATCCATCTTGATTTGATTTTTGTATAAGGTGAGAGATGAGGAAACAGTTTCATTCTTCTACATGTGGCTTGTCAATTATCCCTGAACCATTTGTTGAATAGGATGTCCTTTCCCTACTTTATGTTTTTGTTTGCTTTGTCAAAGTTCAGTTGGCTGTAAGTATTTGGCTTTATTTTTGGGTTCTCTCTTCTATTGCATTTGTCTATGTGTCTATTTTTATACCAGTACCATACTGTTTTAGTGACTATGGCCTCTTGGTATAGTTTGAAGTCAGATAATGTGGTCCCTCCAGACTCGTTCTTTTGCTTAGTCTTGCTTTGGCTATATGGGCTCTTTTTGTTCCATAAAAATTTTAAGATTTTTTTTTCTAGTTCTGTGAAGAATGGTGATGGTATTTTGATGGGAATTGAATTAAATTCATTGATTGCTTTTGGCAGTATGGTCATTTTCACCATATGGATTCTACCCATGCATGAGCATGAGATGTGTTTTCATTTGTTTGTGTCATCTATGATTTCTTTGAGCAGTGTTTTATAGTTTTTCTTGTAGAAGTCCAAGAAACTGGGTAGCCATATGCAGAAAACTGAAGCTGGACTCCTTTCTTACATGTTACACAAAAATTAACTCAAGATGGATTAAAGACTTAAATGTAAAACCTAAAACCATAAAAACCCTAGAAGAAAACCAAACCCTTTCTGTGAAGCCAGTATTACCCTGATACCAAAACCAGACAAAGACACATCAAGAAAAGTAAACTACAGGCCAATAACTCTGACGATATTGATGCAAAAATTCTCAACAAAATACTAACAAACTGAATTCAACAACATATTAGAAAGACCAAGTGGGATTTATTCCTATAATGCAAGGATGGTTTAACATATGCAAATAAATGAATGGGATACATCATATCAGCAAAATGAAAGCTAGAAACTGTATAATCATTCAATTGATGCTGAAGAAGCATTTGATAAAATTTGATAAAATTCAACATCTTTTCATGATAAAAGCCCTCAAAAACTGGGTATAGAAGGAACATAACATAATAAAAGAGAAATATGACAGACCCAAAGCTAGTATCTATCCTATTGAATGGAGAAAAATGTAAATTTTTTTTCTAAGTTCTGGGACATGACAAGGATACCCACTGTCAACATTGTTATTCAACATAATAAGAGGAATATATAAAGGGCATCCAAATTGAAAACTAAATACTAAAATTATCTAGATAATGTGATCTTATATTTGCAAAATCTTAAAGACTCCACAGGAAAATCATTGGAACTGATAAACAAATTTAATAAAGTTGAAGGATACAAAATCAACATTAAAAAACAATAACATTTCTTTATGCCAACAGTGAACAATGTGAAAAAGAAATCAAGAAAATAATCCTATTTACAATAAAATTTACTAATAAAATTTAATATCAAAGAATTAACCAAAGAAGTAAATTATGTTTATAGTAAAAACTATAAAACACTGATGAAAGAAAATGAAGAGGACACCAAAAAAAAGAAGAAAAAATTATATACATGGATTGCAAGAATAAATATTGTTTAAATGGCCTTACTTTTCAAAGCAATATACAGATTCAATGCAATCCCTATCAAAATACCAATGACATTCTTCACAGAAATAGAAGAAAACTATTCTAAGATTTATATGAAACAACAAAAGACCCAGAATAGCCTAAGCTATCCTGAGCAAAAAGAACATAACTGGAGAAATCATGTTACCTAACTTTAAATCATACTACAGAGCTATAGTAACCAAAACAACATGGTACTTGCATAAAAACAGACACATCGAGCAATGGAAAACAATAGAGGACCCAGAAACAAATCTACACACCTAATGTGAACTCAGTTTTGACAAAAGCGCTGAGAACATACATTGGGTAAAACACAGTCTCTAAGACAAATGGTGCTGGAAAAACTGGATATCCATATGCAGAACAATAAAGACAATATAGACTCCTATACATCAAAATATACAACAGTCTAATGAAACTGGATTAGAGACTTAAACCTAGGACCTCAAAGTATGAAACTACTACAAAAAACTTTGCGGAAGCTCTCAAGGAGATTGGACTGGGCAAAGTTTTCTTGAGCAATATCCCACAAGCACAACCAATCAAAGCAAAAATAGACAAATGGGATCACATCAATTTAAAAAGCTTCTGCACTGCAAAAAATACAACCAACAAAGTGAAAAGTAAATGTACAGAATGGGGAAAATATTTACAAGATACCCATGTGACAAGGGAGTTATAACCAGAATATATAAAGAGCTTGAATAGCTCTAGAGGAAAAAGTCTAGTAATCTGATAAAAAATGGGCAAAAATTTGAATAGACATTTATCATAAGAAGACATACATATTGGAAAACAGGTATATGAAAAGGTGCTCAGCATCATTGATTATCAGAGAAACACAAATCAAAACTACAAGGAGAAATCACCTCACTCCAGTTAAAGTGGCTTATATTTAATAGACAGGCAATAACATGCTGGCAAGGATATGGGGGAAAGGGAAGCATTGTATACAGTTAGTTGGAGTGTAAATTAGTACAACTACTATGAAGAAGAGTTTGGAGATTTTTCTAAAAACTAAAAGTTGAGCTACCATATGATTCCAACAATCTCACTGCTGGGTGTATACCCAGAAGAAAGGAAATCTGTATATCAAAGAGATATCTGCACTCCTATGTTTGTTGCAGCACTGTTTACAATAGCTAAGATTTGGAAGTAACCTAAGTTTCTATCAACTGATGAATGGATGAAGAAATTATGGTACATATACACAATGGAGTAATATTCAGCCATAAAAATATAAGATTCAGTCATTCACAACAACATGGATGGAATGGGAAATCATTATGTTAAGTGCAATAAGCCAGGTGGAGAAAGATAAACATCGCATGTTTTCACTTATTTTTCGGATCTAAAAATTAAATCAAATCAATTAAAGTAATGGACAAAGAGAGTAGAAAAAAGGTTACCAGAGCCTAGGAAGAGTAGTATGGGGTTGAGGAGTGTGTGGGAATGGTTAACAGGTATAAGATAATTAGAAAGAATGAATAAAATCTACTATTTTATAACACAAATATAGTCAATAATACCTGAATTGTATATTTTAAAATAACTCAAAGAGTGCAATTGGATTGCTTGCAACTCAAATAATAAATGCTTGAAGGGATGGATACCCGATGCTCCATGATGTGCTTATTTCACATTGCATGCCTGTATCAAAACATCTCATGTATTCCATAAATATATAAACCTACTATGTATCCATAAAAATAAAATAAAATAAAAATAAAAAAACTTTTAAATTTATTTGTATTAAAAAAGAAATGCAAAAGAGGACATTATAACTGATACCATACAAATAAAAAAGATCATTCTAGACTACTATGAGCAACTCTATATTCACAACTTGAAAACTTAGAGGAAATGGATAAATTCCTGGAAACATACAACTCTCCAAGATTGAATCAGGAAGAAATAGAAATCCCGAACACACAAATAACAAGTAGTGAGATAGAAGCAGTAGTAAAAATTCCCTCAACGAAAAAAAAACAGGATTAAATGGATTCACATTCTAATTCTATGAGATTTACAAAGAAGACGACCCGATACAAATCCTCCTGAAACTTTTCTAAAAAATTGTGGAAATGACTCCTCTCTTATTCATTCTACAAAGCCATTAACACCCTGTTTCTTTAAAAATTTTATTGTGGTATGATTGAGATACAAAATGTTGTATATATTTAATGCATATAACTTGATAAGTTTGTGACTATGCATAAGCTCTGAAACCATCATCACAGTCTATGCCATAAATGTATTCATCACTTCCAAAAATTTTTTCCTAATTTCTTTCCTTTTTCTTTTTTTCTTTTTTTGAGACAGAGTTTCACTCTGTCGCCCAGGCTGGAATGCAGTGGCGCCATCTTGGCTCACTTCCACCTCCGCCTCCTGGGTTCAAGAGATTCTCCTGCCGCAGCCTCCAGAATAGCTGGGACTACAGGCGAGTGCCACCATGCGCGGCTAATTTTTTTTTTTTTTGTATTTTTAGTAGAAACGGGATTTCACCATATTGGCCAGGCTGGTCTCAAACTCCTAACTTTGTGATCCGCCTGCCTTGGCCTCCCAAAGTGCTGGGATTACAGTCATGAGCAAATGCACCCGGCCTTCTGATTTCTTTATTCATTATTATTATTGTTAGTTGTTTTGTGATATGAAAACTTCACATAAAATTTACTGCCCTCTTAGGAAATCTTTAAGTGCACAATAGCATATTGTTAACTACAGTGTACAATATAGTATTGTTAAGTGTACAATATAGTATTGATAACTATAGTATTGCATATGCACTATCCTGTACAAAACTGTGTGTCTTTTGACTGAACCCTCCATGTTGCACTTGTTTCTTATGAGGAATGAAAATCAAATCAAAATTATAATTTTCCAAAGAGAAATTTTTATGTGTGATTGTTTTCCCAAATCATCAAATTTAACTTTGATGCATGTTTTCACCTTCTTGTAAATCACAGAAATAATCATTATAGATATCTTGTTTTAAATCCTCTTTACTTTTAATTTAGTGCATTTGAATCTCCTAAATGCACATATCACTGTAGTTCCAGTTGACATTTATTTTTGTTTCTGTTAATATTTAACTGAATAACCAGCCTGTTAATCTGACTTGATTTACTACTATTATATATTCTAACAATTGAAATAACAATATTAACATTATCTATTACAAATGTAGGCTGACTTGCAGATAAGATACTGATTTCATATGTTCTATAAAATTCAGCTTCTATGCTCATCTGTACTTTCCATTTTTCTTCAATATGTTTTCACATAAGACCTCTATTAGACTAAATTAATATCAGAGAACTGGTGCGATGTTAATGGTGAAAATATGCAAAGGAGGCTGATATATTAGTATTCGCAATTAGGATCTTGGAAGGTAAGAATTTCACTGTCTTAACTTAGCAACTGCCATGGGGATGATCTTTATGATTTCTTGGATACTGACTATGGCTATTATGTAATAATTTTCCCCAGAAAAATGTGGGAATAAATTAAAATCAATTTAATTACTACTAGGGCTATTTTTTCTTAAGTTAAATTGACTTAAAATCACTAGTCAGATTTAAATAATCTCTTATTCCTTAGAAAAATTATATCCATGCCATTGGCATTAACCATAATTCATGTTCTTCATGACTCAAAGGTAAACATCAATTTCAGTTTAGAGACTACATGATGTAAAATTATTTATGTTTGCAAACAAAAATGAAATAAAATAGATGAAAATGTTAACATTGGGCATCCCTGGCCAGTGACATTATGAGATACTTAATTTTGTTTTTGTATTTTGAAGAATTTAAACATTTTCTAATATAGAACAAATTAAAACACTAATTTTTTTTAAAGTACAATGAAATAACATGACTGATTTTCCAAATTTCCCACTTTTCCAAATGTTAACTACTAAATGTTTACCTGTGGATAACTTGAACTTAGTTCAGTCCCAAGTTCTGGGGCAGCCTTGAGTAAATGAAGGGTGACGAGAAGGCAGTTTATGACAGTAACTTATTGGCCACATTTCTTATATCTGCTACAGGTGCCACTCTGACCTTGATAATTGAGTTTCTTTTGTACCCCAATCTCCAATGTCCAAGTCTTTGTCATTTCTTAGTGGGCATCCCTGATGTTGACAACCTGAGTGCTAGACTTCTGTCATCATTTAGATGTGTAAATTAAGGAAAAACTGGCTTCTGTGGGTCACAATTTAATATTTATTTTATGTTCTAGTTACATTAGAAATTTGAGAGCTTCCTGGGAGGAAGTTATGAACAACTTTACGGGATTCAGAATTATGGCAAACATTATTCAGATTTTGTGCAAATGTGCATTTTTAAGACAGAGGGTGTCTAACAATCATCAGATTCTCAAAAGGACTGTGTGTAAAGCCATTCTTGCATTGCTAAAAAGAAATACCTGAGACTGGGTAATTTATAAAGAAAAGAGGTTTAATTGACTCATGGTTCTGCGGGTTTTACAGGAAGCATGGTGGTGGCATTTGCTCAGCTTCTCACTTCTAGGGAGGCCTCAGGAAGCTTAATATCATGGCAGGAGGTGAAGGGGGATAAGGTATGTCACATGCCAACAACAGGGGCAATGGAGAGAGTAGGGGGATGAGGTGCCACATACTTTAAAATGACCAGATCTCATGAGAACTCACTATCATGAAGACAGCAGCAAGCCATGAGGGTTTCGTTGCCATGATCCAAACATTTCTCACAAGACCCATCTTCATAACTGGGGATTGTAGTTCAACATGAGATTTGGGCAGGAACAAATATCCAAACTACATCAGACTGTAATTCCAAAAAGGTTAAGATATGAGATAAAACTTTATTCATTTACACAGAGATAATTTTAAAAGAGAGATATGATAGATAGAGGCAGAGTGAGAATGAGATGACATTATTTGACCATTTACTAGGTGCTTAGCTCTTTACATAAATTAGCTCATGTAATCCATACAACTCCCATATGAGGTAAATAACAATGACCATAGCTTTTCCATTTTAAAATAAGAAAACAGATCGTTAGATAAGTAAAATCACTGGAAAGTCACATAACTAGTGGAGATGGAATATGAAATTATTGTTTTCTGACTTCAAAAGTTATCACCACTGTGCCACTGTTTCTCAAACTGCAGAGTTTCTGTTATCTCTGGGGATCCACCAATGTATTTTCAAACTCTAAGAGTCCTCTATGAGAGTAAGGTTTGTATTTTTATTTTGTTGATAATTTAGAATAGAGTCAGTACAAGTATATTTTGAATCATTTGAATAACCCTCTTGTAATTGAAACTGCTGTATTATTTCATTGATTTCAGGATTCATGTTTACAGTTGTTTAGTGATAGAATTAGCACCAAAAGTTCACATTTGACAATTTTTAAATTTTATTGTGATTTTTACAAAACTGAGACTTCTAAAGATATATTCTTAGGTATTCTTGAGTTCTCAAGTCTGAGAAACATTATGTTATAATTTCCCATAATTTATTTACTAATTCATTAAATATTAAGAACTTATAATGTGCCAGATGTCTCAAAAAACAAACCAAGTAAACAAAGTGTTTAAAGCAGAAGTGGGTAATCAGCTGTGTCAAATGCTGCTGCTGGGTAGAATTAGATGAGGACTAAGAACCGAACATCAAATTTGGTAATACGTAGATGAGGACTAAGAATTGAACATCAAATTTGGTAACATGTAGGTTATTAGTGACTTTAACAAGAGACTTTTTAATGGAGTGATGTGGAAAAATCCTTACTGGAGTGGATGGAGGAGTCAATGGTGATGTAGGCAAGTAAAAACAAAACTCTTTTAAAGACTTTTGTTCTTTTTTTAAAGAATATATTTTGTTGTGTATATTTAGGGTATACAATATGTTTGTTATGGGATATATATAGATAGTAAGAAGGTTACATAGTGAAGCAAATTAACATATCCATTATCTCACATTGTTACCCATTTTGTTTATGTTGCATGAGCAGATAAAATCTACTCATTTAGCATAAATCCCCTATTATAATATAATTTTGTTACTTATAGTCCTTGTGTTGTACATTAGATCTCTAGACTTGTTCACCCTACATACCCATTCTCTGCCCTCAACACCACCATCCCTGGTAACCTTTTTTTTTTTTTTATTTTTTATCTCTATATATTTGAATTTTTAAAAGATTCCACATGTAAGTGAGATTATGCAGTATTTTTCTTTCTATGTCTAGCTTAGCTTATTTCACTTAGCATAATGTCCTCCAGGCTCATCTGTGTTGTGGAAACATCCTGTTCCTTTTTAGAGCTGAATAATATCCCTTTGTATATACTTAACAGCAGTTTCTTTATCCATTTGTTAAATGATGAATATTAAGATTGCTTTCATATCTTGCCCATTGTGGCTAGTGCTGCAACAAACATGAGATTGCAGATATTTTTATGAGGTGGTGGTTTCATTTTCTTTGAGTATGTGCCGAAATGACAGATTGCTGCGTCATATGATAGTTCTCTTTTCAGTTTTTTAAGGAACCTTCATAGTGTTTTCCATGATGGCTGTACTAATCTACATTTGCACCAACAGTGTACAAGAGTTCTCTGTTATCCACAGTCTTGCTAACATTTGTTAACTTTTGACTTTTTGATAATAGCCATCCTAACAGGTGTGAGGCGATATATCATTATGATTTTGATTTTATTTCCCTTATGATTAATGACATTGAGCACTTTTTTCATATAACTGTTGGCCATTTTTTCTGTCTTTTTTGGAGAAATATCTATTCAGGTCTTTTGTTCATTAAAAAAATTATTTGTTTTTCCACCATTGAGTTCTTGGAGTTCTTTATGAATTTTGGCTATGTAACACCCTTATCAGATAAACGGTTTGCAATTTTTTTCTCAATCAATAGACTGATGTTGCGTTTTGTTTATTGTTTCCCTTGCTGTGCACAACGTTTTTAGTTTGGTGTAGTTCCATTTATTTTTGCCTTAATGGCCTGAGCTTTTGGTGTAATATCCAAAAATCATTGTCAAGGCCAATGTCCAGGAGCTTTTTTCTTATGTTTTCTTCTAGGATTTTTATAGTTTCTGATCTTATATTTAGGTCTTTTATCCATTTTTAGTTGATTTTTGTGTATGGCACAAGATAAGGGTGCAATTTTATACTTTTGCATGTGGAAATCCAGTTTTCCCAGCACCATTTATTGAAGAGATGATCCTTTCCTTATTGTGTCCTCTTGATGCCCTTGTGAAAAATTAGTTGACCACATATGTTTGGGTTTATTTCTGGGCCCTCTGTCCTGTGCCACTAGTCTATATATATGTTTTTATGCCAGTTTCATACTGTTTTGATTGCTATAGGTTTGCAGTATAATTTAAATTAGGAGGTATGATGCCTCCAATTTTGTTTTTCTTTCTCAGAATTGTTTTGGCTATTTGGAGTCTTTTATGGCTCTATACAAATTTTAGAATTTTTTTTTAATTTTTGTGAAGAACGACTGGGATTTTGATAGGGACTTCATTGAATCTGTGTATTACTTTTGGTAATATGGACATTTTAATAATAATAATCATTCTCAGCTGTGAGCACAAAGTATATTTCAATTTATTTTACATCCTTGATTAAACCTAGGTATTTTTGATGCAATTGTAAATGGAATTATTTTCTTTATTTCTTTTTTCTGTTAGATTGTTATTTGTATATAAAAATGCTACAGATTTTTGTATTTCAATTTTGTATTCTGCAATATTATTGAAGTCATTATTAGTTCTAACAGTTTTTCTTGTGCAATCTTTGGAGTTTTTTTTTAAATATAGGATTACATGATCTGCAAATACAGATAGTTTTACTTTTTGGTTTCTAATTTAGATACCTTTTATTTCTTTTTCTTCTCTGATTGCTATTGCAAGTACTTTCAATACTATGTTGAATAGAATTGGTGAGTGTGGGCCTTCTTTTGTTGTACCATATCTTAGTGGAAAAGCTTTCAGTTTTCCCCCATTGGTTGTAATGTCAGCTGTTGGTTTTTCATAAGTGACTTTTATCATGTTGAGGAAATCTTCTATACCTAATCTGTTGAGAGCTTTTATCAAGAAAAGATGTTGGACTTTGCCAAATGCTTTCTTTATGTCAATTGAGATAATCATGTGATTTCTATATTCCATCCCATTAATGTGGTGTATCACATTGATTGATTTGTGTATGTTAAATGAGACTTGCAAGGCAGAAATAAATCCCAGTTGGGATTTATTTTTTTATGAGGTGGATTTGGTCAGCTAATATTTTTTATGAAGTGGATTTGGTCAGCTAATTTTTTTATGAGGTGGATTTGGTCAGCTAATATTTTATTGAGGATTTGTGTTATTATTGCTCATTAGAGAAATTTGCCTGTCATGCTTACTTTTTTAAATTATGTCTTTTTTCAGCTGCAGTATCAAGGTGATGCTGGCCTTATGAAATGTGTTTGGTAGTATTCTCTCCAGCTCTATTTTTTGAAAGAGTTAAAGAAGTATTGGTATTAACTTTTCTTTGAATGTTTGATAGAATTCAGCTGTGAAGTCATACTTGCTTCTTTTAAAATTCTCTTTGTGTTTGATTTTTGACAGTTTGCTTATTGTGTATTTCAGAGGGAACCTCTTTGAGCTGAATCTATTTGGAAACTTTTTAGCTTCATGGATCTAAATATCCATATCTCTCTTGAGACTTAAGAAGCTTTCAGCAATTATTTTATTAAATAAGCATTCTGTCCATTTCTCTGTCTCTTTTCCTCTGAAACCCCCATAATGCAAATACTTGTTTACTTAATGGTGCCCCATAAGTCCCATAGGATGTCCTCACATTTGTTTCATTCTTTTTTCCTGACTGAGTCATTTCAAGAGGCCTGTCTTCAAGTTCATAGATTTTTTTCCTTTGGCTTCACCCAGTCTGCTTCTGAAGCTCTCAGTTGTATTTCTTATCGATTGAATTTTTCAGCTTCAAGATTTCTGGGTTTTGTTTTAGTGATATCTATCCCTTTGTCGAATTTCTCATTCAGATCATGAATTGTCTTTCCGATTTCAGTAAATTGTCTATGTGTCTTCTTTTGTGCCTTGTTGAGTTTCCTCAAGATTATTATTTTGAATTCTTTTTTCAGGCAATTCATACATTTCCATTTCTTTGAGTTACTGGAGAATTATCATGTCCATTTGGTGGTGTCATTTTTTCTTGCCTTTTTACATTTCTGGTGTCCTTGCATTGATATCTCTGCATCTGGTGGTGTAGTAGCCTCTTCCAAATTTTACAAAGTGGCTTTCATAGGGGAAGATTTTCACCTGCAAATGGTCCTGAAGGTGCTGCTTGGGTATGGTGTGGTGGCTCTGGTTTCATGTGTGTGCAGTGGTGTAGCCTCTGTGCAGCTTTTTCAGTTGTGACAAACATTAGTGATAACTGCATGTGCTTAGAATTCTAGGCTGCAGCAGTGCCAGTAGCTGTGTAGATTACTAAGTCCAGGGTTTTGGGGATATTTTTTCTTGTATTCCTTACAGATGGGAGAATTAGCTGAGGAAATCTCTTTTGGAATTGGGTCTGACATGACTCACAGGCAGCCATGGTGCACTGGGATCCATGGCACAGGTGTTCAGAGTGGCTGTGGAGCCATATATCTGGGCTCAGTTTCTTGGAAAACTTCCTGGAACTTGAAGCACAGGTTTACTCTCCAAGACACAAGTGGGTGCAGTTCTTCTACTAGCCAGGATCTGTTGCTCTGAGGCAAACCTCAGAAGTTTGGGCTCAAATGGTTAGAAAGTAGCTGTGGTTCTAATCCTGGGGGAACAAGTCACACCACCGACATGGCTCTGAGGAAGAAGAGGGGTCCAGAGGCTCGGGCCATTAGGAGCAGGTCACAGCTGCAATTCAGAACCCAGAACCAACAGGGCAATGCAGCAGCTCAGGCTCTTTCCGGGGGATGAGGTACCACACAGTGGTGACTCTGGACCCTGGGATGATAGGGTACAGCAGTAGTTTAGGCTCTGTAAGATTAGGTTCAGCAGAAGCAAGAACACAGAAATGGCAATATGCTGATGTGCCTTGGGCCCTAGGGGGCAGAAAGCAGTGAAGCAATAATCTCACTTCCCAGAGGGACAGAGTGCCTCAGCAGCTCAAATTGTAGGGGACTAGTCCAGTTCTACGTATGCAGGGTACTGTGGCTATTTGGTCTGAAGGGTGGGGGGCACATCTCAGAGAAGGCTTTGATTCCCTAGGACACAAGTGTGCCATGTCCTCTTAGCCTCAGAAAGTGCCAGTGTGCCAAAGGCCTGAGGTTCCCAGGGGGACAGGGTGCTGCTTTGGCTGTGGTGCAGGAGGTCCAACTGCCCTTGTAGTTCAAGGATCCAGATCCCTGGAGGTGGTGCACAACTTCACCTCAGCCCTAAGAGCAGGATGCACCAGAGACTGGAAAGGAGGTTGGAGTGGCTCTGCTGTTGCTTGGTCCCAGGGGGTAGGGCATAGAAGCAGCTCTACTTGGGGATGACTGGTGTACAACTGGGTGGACATGATGCAATGGTGGCTGAGCCTGTGGGATGGAGGGACATAATGGCTACTCACCCTTGTAATGTATATACTCTAGCAGTGGCTCTGGTTCCAAGATGGGGTAGAGCAATAGCAACATGGGGTATGAGATGGAAGCAGGTGAGGAATAGTATTGGCTTCTTCTCTTGGGAAAGCTATGTGTGGATTATGAGGAGCTCCATCAGCTGGTCTCAGAGCCTCAGAGGACTTCAAGAGTTTCCAGTAGCAACAACTGAAGGTGGCTGTGGTGGCTATAGTGGCTGCTGGAATCCTCTTGCTTACCTTTTCCCTGCAGGAAGAAGACCCTCCTTGTTTTGAGCTGATCTGACTGGGGGAATGGAGTGACAGAGGTGATGTTTCCTTTCTGTAAATGTGGCCATCCTGGGTTTTTTGCTCTTCAGGAATTCTGCTGTTTCTTTGCTGTTCTCTGGTGCTCTCTTTTTGTTATTTTGTTTAAAACATTATTGTTTATTTATTGTTTTGTGTTTTGTTTTTTGGGGGTATTAGGAGCATCTAGTTGGCCATGTTGCTCAAAAGTTTTGTTAAGAAGAGCAGAGAAATGGGGTAGTCAGCTAAAGAGTAACGGGTAAACTAGACAATAGTTCTTATAGATGAGAGATATTATAGCATGTTTGTATCATTATAGAAATAATAAATAATGATGAATAAATTAATGATACGGGAAAAATAGCAGTTAATTGTCAAAGTTCTTGTGCAGACATGGGGATACAAATCTGTTGCCAAATAGAGCAATTGATCTCAGATAGGAACAAAAATTTGAATAATAATGAAAACTACAATTTCTTCCAAACATACTACATGCAGGAAACTATTCTAAGGGTTATTAACTCATTTTATTCCCCTGACAACTTAATGAAGGAAACAGTCTTTTTCCAGTTTTCTATGTAAAAAAAAACTGAGGCACGGAGATGCTAAGTGATTTGCTCAAGGTCACACAGCTTGGAAGTAAAGAAATCTAGAAGTTGAAGTATTTGAACACATGTGCAGGTAGTTTGGTGGATTTAATGTTGGAAAAATGACATTGATTTTGTCTGTGTGCTTCTATCTTCTTAATTAAATAAGAGGTAATGTGATCAGAAAGAGTGAAGACAAGAGAGCAGTATTAGAATTTTGAGGAGAGTAGAGGAGTTATAAAACATTTGTTTTGAAGAGAGGGGAAAAGAGAATGATGAAATAAATGTAACAGGATTTCCAAGATTGGTAATGGACATAATTATAAAGTTAGAACAGCCAGTATGAATTTGTATTGTTTTCCAGCTATATTCTGCTGCTTGGTTCAGGTGTACAACAGGTACAAAAGGGGGTTAACTAGATTTGGTGATTTGTTAGGTGAGTAAGATAGACAGAAAAATGAGGCCTAAGTGATGGACATGGAATCTAGCTGGGTAAGGTGATAAGTAACATTATGGAGTTGACAGGCAGTGAAAATGTGGTAGAATCAATGGATTGGGGATTTTGATAGATTTGAAAAACATAAATCTAGCTCTTATACAGCTGCAACAAATTGTTAATGTAGAAGAATCTCATCTCACTTTAAATTTTGGCTTCAATACAAGAGGCATTAGGTACCAAAATGATTGCAAGACAGATTGCCCTATGTAAATTGTTAGTGTCACGGTTCTTTCACTCTTGAATCTCCTGACTCGTTGAAGAATTAAAAGGGAATAAAGAAAGAGAATAATTTATGAGGATTTTTTTTGAGAGAGAGTTTTGTACTGCTATGAGTCCCCACATCCTCTTAATGGGGGAGAATTGTGAAGGTTCTACTTCTTCCCATAGAACTTACTAATGGGGCATCCATGGGACAACTTGTAGAGTTTTAGAGCTTAAAATATTTTCCCTGCAGTTGGGAGAATCCAGAGGACTAGTAATTTGCTCACTCATTAGAAAGCTAGAGAAAGTTATAGAAGCTGGATAGAGGTGACAATATTGGATTTGAGCAAATGATTCATAAACTCTTTTGTGGATCCAAGTTGGCCACATGGAAAAGTTAGAAGTAGGTCATCTTGGATGTCTTTGATAGGGTTTCCCAGTATAGTGGCCATGAGAATTTCAGCAGCAAAGACATAGAAGTGAATGTGAGAGTCATATAAACTGTGGAAGAGTTCACCAGCCATTAATGGAGATATATATGCCTGTCATCTTATCAAGAGAATCACAAAAGAGATGTTCTAAAGGACCCAAAAAAGCTTTGAAATAAAAGAGTTAGCTTTAAATATCAGTTGGCTCCAGAGAATACAAAGCCAGTCTGGGACAGAATAAGTCCAATTGAGACTCATTTATCTTCATACCCACCTCTTCTTTCAACCACTGTGAACCTGGGTGAGTCAGAAATTTGCTAGCAAACAGGGAATGGATAAAGTAAAAGGTGGAGAGGTTAAGAACAAAGCAGAGAAATAGAATACAAGATAGCCATATATGCTTCCCATTAAAGGCTTCCAGCTTGAAGTAATCTTAAGCTGAGGAAGGGTAGATTTGAATAATTCAAGTTCAGAGTTCAACTTGTGTTATATATTGAATATTCTTATTTTTCAATAAACTGAATTTGTGACTTAAAGTCATAACTAGATGATCTACTCCCCTAAAGATGATTAGAAAAGTTTGGGACTTGTAAGGTTTTTAAGGAAGGAAGAAGATTACTTCCTCTAAATAAATATTAAAAGGACAGAGGAAAATAAAATAATAATAAAGTTGTATTTTTATTATGCCGTGAGTTATGCTGACTCAATATACCAGTCATGCCATAACTAAATTAAAAAAAATTACATCTTATCTACAAACATAAGAACAAATCCAATAAAATTTGAATACCAACAGGAATGTGACTTATGATGCTATTTTATTGAAATTAAATTAGATATGCAACTGAATACCTCAACAAGAGTTCATTTAAATTCATCTTGCCTATTATGTTTTAAGCCCAAATATTTCAATTATTTTATTTTCTTTAAATTTGTATAAATTTAGGGGGTACAAGAGCAGTTTTGTTACATGAATGTATTGCATATTGGTAAAGCCTAAGCTTTTAGTGTAACCTCACCTAAATATTGTACATTGCACCCATAATGAAATTACTCATCTCATCTTCTCTCCCACTCCCCCACCCTTCCCACCCTTCCAAGTCTCTAATGTCTATTATTCTACACTCTATGTCCCTGTGTACACATTATTTAGCTCCCACTTATAAGTGAGAACATACAGTATTTGACTTTCTGTTTCTGAATTATTCTAGTTTCATACACATTGCTTCAAAAAATATAATTGTGTTCCTATTTATGGCTGAGTAGTATTTCATGGTATGTGGGTGTATAATACTACCACATTTTCTTTATTCAATCATCCATTGATATACATTTAGGTTGATTCCATATCTTCACTGTTGTGAATAATGCCACTATAAATGTATGTGTGTAGGTATCTTTTTGATATAATAATTTCTTTTCATTTGGGTATATACTCAGTAGTGGAGTTGCTGGATCAAATGGTATTTATTTTTAGTTCTTTCAGAAATCTCTATACTGTTCTCCATAAATGTTGTACTATTTTGAATTCCCACTAAGAGCATATAAGAGATCCCTTTTCTCCACATCCTCACCAACATGTTATTTTTGACTTTTTAATAATAGCCCTTCTGACTGGTATAAGATGACATTTCATCATAGTTTAAATTTGCATTTCTCTGAATTTCAGTGATGTTGAGCATTTTTTATATGCTTGTTGGATATTTTATATGTCTTCTTTTGACAAATGTCTGTTCATATTCTTTGCCTACATTCTAATTGGATCATTCATTGAGTTGTTTGAATTCCTTGTAGATTCTGGATATTAGTTATTTGTTGGATGCTTAGATTGAAAATACTTTCTTTCAGTCTGCAGGTTTTCTGTTCACTCTGCTGATTATTTCTTTTGTGGTTCAGAAGCTGTTTCGTTTAATTAAGTATCACTTGTCTATTTTTGTTTTATTTGTATTTTCTTTTGAGTCTTAGTCATAAATTCTTTGCATAGGCCAATATCCAGAAGAGCTTTTCCTAGGTTTTCTTCTAGGAATTTTATAGTTTTAGATTTTACATTTAAGTCTTTAGCTGGCTTGAGTTAATTTTTGTATATAGTGAGAGGTATAGGACCAGTTTCATTTCTCTGCATATGGCAATCCAATTTTCTCAGCACCATTTATTGAATAGAATGTTCTTTCTCAGTGCATGTTTTTGTCAACCTTGTCAAAGATCAGTTGGCTGTAGGCACGTGGCTTTATTTCTGGGTTCTCTATTCTGCTTCATTGATTTATGTGCCTATTTTTATACTGATACGCTGCTGTTTTGGTTACAATAGCTTTGTAGTAACATAATTTGAAGTCAGGTAATATAATGCCTCCAGTATTGTTCTTTTTGCTTAGAATTGCTTTGGCTATTCAAGCTCTATTTGGTTCCATATAAATTTTAGGATTTTTTTCTAATTCTTTGAAGAATGTAATTGGTACTGTGATGGGAATTGCATTGACTCTTTAAATTGCTTTGGGCAGTATGGTCATTTTAACAATAGTGATTCTTCTTATCCATGAGCATGGGATGTTTCTCCATTTGTTTGTGTCATCTACAATTTCTTTCATCAGTATTTTGTAATATTCCTTGTAGAGATTTTTACCTTCTTGTTTAAATGTAACACGATGTATTTTATATTTTTGCAGATATTACAAATAGAATTGACTTATTGATTTTGTTCTCAGCTTAATTGTTGTTGATGTATAGAAATGCTGCATATTTTGGTACATTGATTTTATATCCTGAAAATTTACTGAAATTATTTATGAAATCCTGGACTCTTTTGGAAAAATTTCATGTTAATCTGTTTTTGAGTTGCTATAAAGAAATACCTGAGACTGGGTAATTTTTAAAGAAATGAGATTTAATTGGTTTATGGTTCTACAGGCTGTACACAAAGCATAGTGGCAGCATCTGCTTCTGGTGAGGGCCTCAGGAAGCTAACAATCATGTTGGAAAGAAAAGGGAAGCCAGTATGTTAGGTGGTGAGAATGGGAGCAAGAGAAAAAAAGGGCAAGCCCCTGACTCCTTTAAACAACAAAATCTCATGTGAACTAACTGAGCAGCTCACTTATCACCAAGAGGATGGTACTAAGCCATTCACGAATGATTTGCCCACATGATCTAATTACCTTCCACAAGGCTTCACCTTCAATATTAAGAATCAAGTTTCAACATGAGACTTGGAGGGAACATCCAAACCATATCAAGTCTTTAGGGTTTTCTTGGTATAAGATCATATCATCAGAATATAGAGATAGTTTGACTTCCTCAATTCCACTTTGGATGTCTTTTATTTCTTTCTCTTGCTGGGTTGCTTTTGCTGAACTTCCAATACTATGTTGAATAAGAGTGGTGAAAATGGATATCCTTGTCTTGTTCCAGTGGTTAGGGGGGATGTTTTCAGCTTTTTCCCATTCAGTATGATGTGTCTGTGGGTTTGTCATATATGGTCTTTACACAAGATCTTTAGTGACGAAAATGAACAATAATACACCCACAAACTAGAAAACCTAGACAAAGTAAATAAATTCTTGGAAATGTATAAACTCCCATGATTGAACCAAGAAGAAATAGAAATCTTGAACAAAGTGATAAAATAGTGAGAATTAATCAGTAAGATAATTTTTTCCAACAAAATAAAAAGCCCAGAATTAGATAGATCAACAGCCAAATTCTACCAAACATGCAAAGAGTAACTGGTACTAGTTCTCATGAAATAGCTCCAAAAAATAAAAAAAAAAGGTGAAATTCTCCCCAACTCGTTTATGAAGCCAGTATCACCCTGATACCAAAGCTTAACAAGGACAACAAAAAAGAAAACAACAGACCAATATCCCTGATGAACATAGAAGCAAAAATCCTCCACAAAATAATATCAAACTAAATCCAACAGCACATTGAAAAGATAATCCACTGTGATCGTGTGTTTTATTCCAGGGAATGCAAGAATGGTTCAACATACTCAATTCAATAAATGTGATTAATCTCATAAACAGAATTAAAAATAAAATCCAGATAATCATCTCAATAGAGGCAAAAAAAATTATTTGATAAAAATTTTGCATCTCTTCATGATAAAAACCCTCAACAAACTAGTCATAGAAGGAATATACCTCAAACATTCCAATTATTACACTGTAATTTTACTAAAGTACAGTAGATTCTGTTATCTGATGCAGTTTGAGAAGGGATCAACTGATAGTTGAAAAATTTGTTTAAAATCTGAATTAGATTGAGAAACAATAAAAAGAAAGTGGCTTAAATGTTTTATTTCAACTTAAAACATATAAATGCTCATTTAATCATTGATCGTTTGTTCTAGCACATGAACTTTACTTGATTATGGGTATCTTGAAGGAGTTCCATATCAACTTTCTTACATAAACTATATCTATTCCAGTTTAAATTTTCTTAAAGTGAATCAAGCAATTAAAAAGATGTTTGCAAAGTAATCTGAGTGCAAATAGTATATTATAATGATGTTTCTTCAATCATTTACACTGGTGTCACTCACACTTAGATATCAAATTTTTCTAAGACACTTAACGAGTAAACCTTAAACCAAGTAGAAATGAAAACCTTTTTTTTTAAATTTTATTCTTATTATATTTTAAGTTTCAGGGTACATGTGCACAACGTGCAGGTTTCTTACATATGTATACATGTGCCAGGTTGGTGTGCTGCACCCATTAACTCGTCATTTAGCATTAGGTATATCTCCTAATGCTATCCCTCCCCCTCCCCCCACACCACAACAGGCCCCGGTGTGTGATGTTCCCCTTTCTGTGTCCATGTGTTCTTATTGTTCAATTCCCACCTATGAGTGAGAACATGCACTGTTTGTTTTTTTGTCCTTGTGATAGTTTGCTGAGAATGATGGTTTCCAGCTTCATCCATGTCCCTACAAAGGACATGAACTCATCCTTTTTTATGGCTGCATAGTATTCCATGGTGTATATGTGCCACATTTTCTTAATCCAGTCTATCATTGTTAGACATTTGGGTTGGCTCCAAGTCTTTGCTATTGTGAATAGTGCTGTAAAAAACATATGTGTGCATGTGTCTTTATAGCAGCATGATTTATAATCCTTTGGGTATATACACAGTAATAGGATGGCTGGGTCAATTGGTACTTCTAGTTCTAGATCCCTGAGGAATCGCCACACTGACTTCCACAATGGTTGAACTAGTTTACAGTCCCACGAACAGCGTAAAAGTGTTCCTATTTCTCTACATCCTCTCCAGCACCTGTTGTTTCCTGACTTTTTAATGATTGCCATTCTAACTGGTGTGAGATGGTATCTCATTGTGGTTTTGATTTGCATTTCTCTGATGGCCAGTGATGATGAGCATTTTTTCATGTGTCTTTTGGCTGCATAACTGTCTTCTTTTGAGAAGTATTTGTTCATATCCTTTGCCCACTTCTTGATGGGGTTGTTTGTTTTTTTCTTGTAAATTTGAGTTCATTGTAGATTCTGGATATTAGCCCTTTGTCAGATGAGTAGGTTGTGAAAAGTTTCTCCCATTTTGTAGGTTGCCTGTTCACTCTGATGGTAGTTTCTTTTGCTGTGCAGAAGCTCTTTAGTTGAATTAGATCCCATTTGTCAATTCTGGCTTTTGTTGCCATTGCTTTTGGTGTTTTAGACATGAAGTTCTTGCCCATGCCTATGTCCTGAATGGTAATGCCTAGGTTTTCTTCTAGGGTTTTTATGGTTTTCAGTCTAATGTTTAAGTCTTTAATCCATCTTGAATTAATTTTTGAATAAGGTGTAAAGAAGGGATCCAGTTTCAGGTTTCTCCATATGGCTAGCCAGTTTTCCCAGCACCATTTATTAAATAGGGAATCCTTTCCCCATTTCTTGTTTTTGTCAGGTTTGTCAAAGATCAGATAATTGTAGACATGTGGCATTATTTCTGAGGGCTTTGTTCTGTTCCATTGGTCTATATCTCTGTTTTGGTATCAGTACCATGCTGTTTTGGTTACTGTAGCCTTGTAGTATAGTTTGAAGTCAGGTAGTGTGATGACTCCAGCTTTGTTCTTTCGGCTTAGGTTTGACTTGGCAATGTGGGTCCTTTTTTGGTTCCGTATGAACTTGAAAGTAGTTTTTTCCAATTCTGTGAAGAAAGTCATTGGTAGCTTGATGGGGATGGCATTGAATCTATAAATTACCTTGGGCAGTATGGCCATTTTCATGATATTGATTTTTCCTACCCATGAACATGAAATGTTCTTCCATTTGTTTGTATCCTCTTTTATTTCATTGAGCAGTGGTTTGTAGTTCTCCTTGAAGAGGTCCTTCACATCCCTTGTAAGTTGGATTCCTAGGTATTTTATTCTCTTGGAAGCAATTGTGAATGGGAGTTCACTCATGATTTGGCTCTCTGTTTGTTATTGGTGTATAAGAATGCTTGTGATTTTTGTACATTGATTTTGTATCCTGAGACTTTGCTGAAGTTGCTTATCAGCTTAAGGAGATTTTGGGCTGAGACGATGGGGTTTTCTAGGTATACAATCATGTCATTTGCAAACAGGAACAACTTGACTTCCTCTTTTCCTAATTGAATACCCTTTATTTCCTTCTCCTGCCTGATTGCCCTGACCAGAACTTCCAACACTATGTTGAATAGAAGTGGTGAGAGAGGGCATCCCTGTCTTGTGCCAGTTTTCAAAGTGAATGCTTCCAGTTTTTGCCCATTCAGTATGATATTGGCTGTGGGTTTGTCATAGATAGCTCTTATTATTTTGAGATACTTCCCATCAATACCTAATTTATTGAGAGTTTTTAGCATGAAGCGTTGTTGAATTTGTCAAAGGCCTTTTCTGCATCTATTGAGATAATCATGTGGTTTTTGTCTTTGATTCTGTTTATATGCTGGATTACATTTATTGATTTGTGTATGTTGAACCAGCCTTGCATCCCAGGTATGAAGCCCACTTGATCATGGTGGATAAGATTTTTAATGTGTTGCTGGATTCAGTTTGCCAGTATTTTATTGAGGACTTTTGCATCAATGTTCATCAAGGATATTGGTTTAAAATTCTCTTTTTTGTTGTGTCTCTGCCAGGCTTTGGTATCAGGATGATGCTGGCCTCATCAAATGAGTTAGGGAGGATTCCCTCTTTTTCTATTGATTGGAATAGTTTCAGAAGGAATGGTACCAGCTCCGCCTTGTACCTCTGGTCGAATTCGGCTGTGAATCCATCTGGTCCTGGATTTTTTTTTGTTGGTAAGCTATTAATTATTGCCTCAATTTCAGATCCTGTTATTGGTCTATTCAGAGATTCAACTTCTTCCTGGTTTAGTCTTGGGAGGATGTATGTGTCGAGGAATTTATCCATTTCTTCTAGTTTTTCTAGTTTATTTGCATAGAGGTCTTTATAGTATTCTCTGATGGTAGTTTGTATTTCTGTGGGATCAGTGGTGATATCCCCTTTACCATTTTTTATTGCATCTATTTAATTCTTCTCCCTTTCTTCTTTATTAGTCTTGCTAGCAGTCTATCAATTTTGTTGATCTTTTCAAAAAACCAGCTCCTGGATTCATTAATTTTTTGAAGGGTTTTTTGTGTCTCTATTTGCTTCAGTTCTGCTCTGATCTTAGTTATTTCTTGCCTTCTGCTAGCTTTTGAATGTGTTTGCTGTTGCTTTTCTAGTTCTTTTAATTGTGATGTTAGAGTGTCAATTTGAGATCTTTCCTGCTTTCTCCTGTGGGCATTTAGTGCTATAAATTTCCCTCTACACACTGCTTTGAATGTGTCCCAGAGATTCTGGTATGTTGTGTCTTTGTTCTCATTGGTTTCAAAGAACATCTTTATTGCTACCTTCATTTCGTTATGTACCCAGTAGTCATTCAGGAGCAGGTTGTTCAGTTTCCATGTAGTTGAGCGGTTTTGAATGAGTTTCTTAATCCTGAGTTCTAGTTTGATTGCACTGTGGTCTGAGAGACAGTTTGTTATAATTTCTGTTGTTTTACTTTTGCTGTGGAGTGCTTTATTTCCAATTTATATGGTCAATTTTGGAATAGGTGTGGTGTGGTGCTGAAAAGAATGTATATTCTGTTGATTTGGGGTGGAGAGTTCTGTAGATGTCTATTAGGTCAGCTTGATGCAGAGCTGAGTTCCATTCCTGGATATCCTTGTTAACTTTCTGTCTCATTGATCTGTCTAATGTTGACAGTAGGGTGTTAAAGTCTCCCATTATTATTGTGTGGGAGTCTAAGTCTCTTTTTAGGTCACTAAGGCCTTGCTTTATGAATCTAGGTTCTCCTGTATTGGGTGCATATATATTTAGGATAGTTAGCTCTTCTTGTTGAATTGATCCCTTTACCATTATGTAATGGCCTTCTTTGTCTCTTTTAATCTTGGTTGGCTTAAAGTCTGTTTTATCAGAGACTAGGATTGCAACCCCTACCTTTTTTTGTTTTCCATTTGCTTCGTATATTTTCCTCCATCCCTTTATTTTGAGCCTATGTGTGTCTCTGCATGTGAGATGGGTTTCCTGAATACAGCACACTGATGGGTCTTGACTCTTTATCCAATTTGCCAGTCCGTGTCTTTTAATTGGAGCATTTATCCCATTTACATTCAAAGTTAATATCGTTATGTGTGAATTTGATCCTGTCATTATGATGTCAGCTGGCTATTTTGCTCGTTAGTTGATGCAGTTTCTTCCTAGCCTTGATGGTCTTTACATTTTGGCATGTTTTTGCCATGGCTAGTACCTGTTGTTCCTTTCCATGTTTAGTGCTTCCTTCGGGAGCTATTTTAGGCAGGCCTGGTGGTGACAAAATCTCTCAGCATTTGCTTGTCTGTAAAGGATTTTATTTCTCCTTCACTTATGAAGCTTAGTTTGGCTGGGTATGAAATTCTGGGTTGAAAATTCTTTTCTTTAAGAATGTTGAATATTGGCCCCCACCCTCTTCTGGCTTGTAGAGTTTCTGCAGAGAGATCCGCTGTTAGTCTGATGGGCTTCCCTTTGATGGTAACCCGACCTTTCTCTCTGGCTGCCCTTAACCTTTTTTCCTTCATTTCAACTTTGGTGAATCTGACAATTATGTGTCTTGGAGTTGCCCTTCTTAAGGAGTATCTTTGTGGCGTTTTCTGTATTTCCTGAATTTGAATGTTGGCCTGCCTTGCTAGATTGGGGAAGTTCTCCTGGATAATATCATGCAGAGTGTTTTCCAACTTGGTTGTATTCTCCCCGTCACTTTCAGGTACACCAATCAGATGTAGATTTGGTCCTTTCACATAGTCTCATATTTCTTGGAGGCTTTGTTAATTTCTTTTTATTCTTTTTTGTCTAAACTTCTCTTCTTGCTTCATTTCATTCATTTCATCTTCCATCACTGATACCCTTTCTTCCAGTTGATCACATCAGCTACTGAGGCTTCTGCATTTATCACGTAGTTCTCGTGCCTTGGTTTTTAGCTCCATCAGGTCCTTTAAGGGCTTCTCTGTATTGGTTATTCTAGTTATCCATTCTTCTAATTTTTTTCAAAGTTTTTAATTCCTTTGCCATTGTTTCAAATCTCCTCCTGTAGCTCGGAGTAGTTTGATCATCTGAAGCCTTCTTCTCTCAACTCGTCAAAGTCATTCTCCATCCAGCTTTGTTCCATTGCTGTTGAGGAGCTGCGTTCCTTTGGAGGAGGAGAGGTGCTCTGAATTTTAGTTTCCAGTTTTTCTGCTCTGTTTTTTCCCCATCTTTGTGGTTTTATCTACCTTTGGCCTTTGATGATGGTGACGTACTGATGAATTTTTGGTGTGGATGTCCTTCCTGTTTGTTAGTTTTCCTTCTAACAGATAGGACCCTCACTGCAGGTCTGTTGGAGTTTGCTACAGGTCCACTCCACACCCTGTTTGCCTGGGTATCAGGAGCGGTGGCTGCAGAACAGCAGATATTGGTGAACCCCAAATGCTGCTGCCTGATTGTTCCTCTGGAAGTTTTGTCTCAGAGGAGTCCCAGCCGTGTGAGGTGTCAGTCCACCCCTGCTGGGGGGTGCCTCCCAGTTAGTCTACTCGGGGGTCAGGGACCCACTTGAGGAGGCAGTCTGCCCATTCTTAGATCTCAAGCTGCATGCTGGGAGGACCACTACTCTCTTCAATGCAGTCAGACAGGGACATTTAAGTCTGTATAGGTTATTGCTGTCTTTTCGTTTGTCTGTTCCCTGCCCCCAGAGGTGGAGTTTACAGAGGCAGGCAGGCCTCCTTGAGCTGTGGTGGGCTCCACCCAGTTCGAGCTTCCCAGCTGCTTTGTTTTCCTAATCAAGTCTCTGCAATGGCGGGCGCCCCTCCTCCAGCCTCACTGCCGCCTTGCAGTTTGATCTCAGACTGCTGTGCTAGCAATGAGCGATACTCCGTGGGTGTAGGACCCTCTGAGCCAGGTGTGGGATATAATCTCCTGGTGTGCCATTTTTTAAGCCCGTTGGGAAAGCGCAGTATTAGTGTGGGAGTGACCTGATTTTCCAGGTGCCGTCTGTCACCCCTTTCTTTGACTAGGAAAGGGAATTCCCTGACCCCTTGTGTTTCCCGGGTGAGGCGATGTCTCACCATGCTTCAGCTCACGCACGGTGCACTGCAACCACTGTCCTGCACCCACTGTCTGGCACCCCCCAGTGAGATGAACCCAGTACCTCAGTTGGAAATGCAGAAATCACCTGTCCTCTGTGTCCCTCATGCTGGGAGCTGTAGACTGGAGCTGTTCCTATTTGGCCATCTTGGCTCCTCCCCACTAAAACTAGTCCAATAAAAATCTTAAACAGACCAATAACAAGCAGTTAGTTTGAAATGGTAATAAAACAATTGCCATCTAAAAGAAAGTGCAGGACAAGATGGATTCACAGCTGAATTCTGCAAGAACTTCAAAGAAGATTTGGTAAAAATCTGACTGAAACTATTCCAAAAGATAAAGGAAGAGAAATCCTTCCTAAATTATTCTATGAAGTGAGTATCACCCTAATACTAAAACCAGAAAGGACATAACCATAAAAGAAAACTACAGACCAATATCCCTGATGAAAATATGCAAAAATTCTGAACAAAATATTAGCTAATCGAATCCAACAACATATCAAAAAGATAATCCACCATGATGAAGTGGATTTTATACCAGGGAAGCAGAGATGGTTTAACTCATGCAAATCAATAAATGTTATACAACACATAAATAGAATTAAAAACAAAAATCATATGATCATCTGTATTAGTCAGGGTTCTCTTACAGGGACAAAACTAATAAGATATATACATACATACATACATACATATATATATAGAGAGAGAGAGAGAGAGAAAGAGAGAGTTTATTAAGTATTAACTTACATGATCACAAGGTCCCACAATAGGCTGTCTACAAGCTGAGGAGCAGGGAGAGCCAGTCAGAGTCCCAAAACTGAAGAACTTGGAGTCTGAAGTTCAAGGGCAGAAAGCATCCAGCATGGCAGAAAGATGTAGACTGGGATCCTAGGCCCATCTCCCTTTTTCACATTATTCTGGCTGCCTTATATTCGGTGGAAGCTAATTAGATTGTGCCCACCAGATTAAGGGTGGATCGCCTTCCCCAGCCCACTGACTCAAATGTTAATCTCTTTTAGCAACACCCAAACAGACACATCCAAGATTAATACTTTGTACCCCTCAATCCTATCAAGTTGACACTCAGTATTAACCATCACAAGTCTGCCCCTTGTCAACATGAACCCATACACATCTCCTGAGATCATACAAAATCTTCAAATAAAGACAATAATAAAGTCATAATTAAGCCTAACATAATACAGCCATCTTTTGTACAACCAGAAATGCACCAATCTTCAACTCAAATACTACTACATAAAGTTAACAATACTTAAATGCTGATATGAAATCAATAAATCTTATGTCACATGATAAAGGAAGAAGGAAATAAAATGAAGATATTTTCTTAGTACAAGTTTATACATGCACAAATATGTTTGTAACAAAAGAAAGAAGAAATACTCATGACAGTTACAGACCTATTTCTGCAGCTGGTCACGTGGTTGTAGCTGTCTGGTATTGATGACTACCTTCTACTACCCATTCTGTATTCCCTTTGCCTTCAGCAAGTACCTCAGAAGGTCCTGTTTTTTTTTTTTTTTTTTTCCACTGGTGGAGTGAAGGAAACCTTCATTTCTGAAGGGTCTCCGTGATTTGTAGTCTTGCCTGGATTGGGCTGTTGTAGTTTCCCATTGACCTTAATCACAGGGCATGGTAATACTAAGAGACACCCTAACAGATCTCCTGTATTCCATGATCACTCTTCCTTACCTCTGTTGTGGAGTAGTGGACTGACTTCATCTTGATAGTCCAGGTCAATCACCCCAGCCAACACTATAACTCTCTTCTTCACCTGTTGACTTAAAGGTAGGAGGAACCCAAAGTGTCCAGGTGGGAATCTTAACTTCCAGTTTAATGGAATCATTGTTGTGTCTCCTTGGGCCAGCCTTCCTCCCTCTGGAACTAAGATCTCTAGGCCAGCAGAACATAATGTCAGGGGAACAGGAAGCAAAAATTTTGCTAGTGGATGACTAGGGGTGATGATGAGTGGTGCCACTTCCACTTCCACCCCTTGATTTCTGGACCCATGAATCGTAGCTATGAGAGAAAGAGTACCATATATTGGAGACTGATTCACAGCATACATGGCCTTCCGGAGAACATTGCCCCAGCCCTGCAAAGTATCATCACCTAGTTGGTGTTGTAATTGTGACTTCAAAAGGCCATTCCACCTTTATGTCAATCCAGCTGCTTCAGTATGCTGGGGAACGTGGCAAGACCAGTGAATTCCATGAGCATGAGCCCACCGCCAAACTTCTTTAGCTGTAAAGTGAGTTCCTTCATCAGAGGCAATGCTGTGTGGAATAGCAAACATGACAGTGGATAAGGTATTCTGTGAGTCCATGGATGGTAGTCTTGACAGAAGCATTGTGTGCAGGACAGGAAAACCCATAACTGGAGTAAGTGTCTATTCTAGTGAGGATAAACCTCTGCCCTTTCCATGATGGAAGAGGTCCAATATAATCAACCTGCCACCAGGTGGATAGCTGATCACCCCAAGGAATGGTGCCATATCAAGGGCTCAGTGTTGGTCTCTGGTGCTGGCAAATTGTGCACTCCGCAATGGCCATAACCAGGTCAGCCTTGGTGAGTCGAAGTCCATGTTGCTGAATCCATGCATAACCTCCATCCTTGCCACCATGGCCACTTTGTTCAAGGGCTCATTGGGTGATGACAGGGGTGGCTGGGGAAAGAGGCTGAGTGGTGTCCACAGAATGGGTCATCCTATCAATTTGATTATTAAACTGCTCCACTTAGATCACTCGTTTGTGAGTACTTACATGGGATACAAATGTCTTCACAATTTTTTACCACTCAGAGAGGTTCATCCACATACCCTTTCCCGAAAAATATTTTCACAAATTTTCCAATCATGATTCTTCCAAGTCCCTGACCATCCAGCTAAACCATTGGCTACAGCCCATGAATTAATATACAATCACACATCTGTCCATTTCTCTTTCCATGCAAAGTGCACAACCAGGTGCACTGCTTGAAGTTCTGCCCACTGGGAAGATTTCCCTTCACTGCTGCCTTTCAGGGATGTCCTAGAAAAGGGCTGTGGTCCTGCAGCTGTCCATTTTCAGGTGGTGCCTACATATCATGCAGAACCATCTGTGAACCAGGCCCTAATCATTTCTTCCTCTGTCAACTAATCACAGGGAGCTCCGCATGAGGTCATTGGTGCAGGCTGAAGGAGAGAAGGCAGGGTGGCGGGAGTGGAGACCGTGGGTATTTCAGCCACTTTCTCATATAACTTACTTGTGCCTTCAGGACCTGCTCGAGCTCGATCAAGTATATACCACTTCCATTTGATGATGGAATGCTGCTGTGCATGGCCTACTTTATGGCTAGATGGGTCAGAAAGCACCCAGTTCATGATAGTTAGTTCAGATCACCTGGTGACTTAATGACCCATAGTCAAACGTTCAGTTTCCACCAAAGCCCAGAAATAGGCTAATAGCTGTCTCTCAAAAAGAGAGTAGTTATCTGCAGAAGATGGCAGGGCCTTGCTCCAAAATCCTAGAGGCCTGTGCTGTGACTCACCTCTGGGAGCCTGGCAGAGGCTCCAAACAGCATTCCTATCTGCCACTGTCACCCCAAGCACCACTGGATCTGCTGGGTCATATGGCCTAAGTGGCAGAGCAGCTTGAATATCAGCCTGGATCTGTTGAAGAGCCTTCTTCTCTTCTGGACCCCACTCAAAACTGGCAGCCTTTTGGATAACTCGATAACTGGGCCAGAGTACCACACCCAAATAAGAAATGTGTTGCTTCTAAAATCCAAATAGGCCCACCAGGCATTGTGCTTCTTTCTGGTTGTAGGAGAAGCCAAATGCAGCAACTTATCCTTTACCTTAGAAAGAATATCTCGGCAGGCCCCACACCACTGGGCCCCTACAAATTTTACTGAGGTAGAAGCTCCCTGAATTTTAGTCAGATCTATTTCTTATCCTCTGGCATGCAAATATCTCACCAATAAGTCCAGTGTGTTTGCTACTTCTTGCTCCCTGGATCCAAACAGCATAATGCATCAATGTAATGGACCAGTGTGATATCTCATGGAAGTGAAAAGCAATCAAAGTCTTTCTAAATAAGGTTATGACACAAAGCCAGAGAGTTGATATATCCCTGAGACAAGACAGAAAATGTATATTGCTAGCCTTGCCAGCTGAAGGCAAATTGCTTCTGGTGAGCCTTATGAACAGGAATGGAAGAAGAGGCATTTGCCAAGTCAATGGCTGCATACCAAGTACCAAGAGATGTGTTAATTTACTTAACACATCATCATCATCACAAAAAATCATTCAAAAAATCAGTGAATCCAGGAGCTGGTTTTTTGAAAAGATTAACAAAGTAGATAGACCACTAGCCAGAATAACACAGAAGAAAAGAGAGAAAAATCAAACAGACACAATAAAAAAAGATAAAAGGGATATTACCACTGATCCCACAGAAATACAAACTACCATCAGAGAATACTACAAACACCTCTACGCAAATAAACAAGAAAATCTAGAAGAAATGGATAAATTCCTGGAAACATACCTCCTCTCAAGACTAAATGAGGAAGAAGCTGAATCCCTGAATAGACAAATACCAAGTTATAAAATTGAAGCAGTAATTAATAGCCTACCAAAAAAAAAAGAAAAAAGCCCAGGACCACAAAGATTCACAGCCGAATTCTACCAGAGGTACAAAGAAGAGCTGGTGCCATTCCTTCTGAAACTATTCCAAACAACAGAAAAAGAGGGAATCCTCCCTAACTCATTTTATGAGGCCAGCATCATCCTTATTCCAGATAAGGCAGAGACACAACAAAAAAAGAAAATTTCAGGTAAATATATCTGATGAATGTCAATGCGAAAATACTCAATAAAATAAAATACTGGCAAACTGAATACAGCAGCGTATCAAAAAGCTTATCCACCATGATCAAGTTGGTCTCAACCCTGGGATGCAAGACTGGTTCAACATATGCAAAACAATAAACATAATCCATCACATAAACAGAACCAATGACAAAAACCACATGATTATCTCAATAGGTGCAGAAAAGGCCTTCAATAAAATTCTACACCCCTTTAGGCTAAAAACTCTCAATAAACTAGGTATTCAAAGACCATATCTCAAAATAATAAGAGCTATTTATGACAAATCCATAGCCAATATCATACTGCATAGGCAAAAGCTGGAAGCATTTCCTTTGAAAACTGGCACAAGACAAGGACGCCCTCTCTCTCAACTCCTATTCAACAACATATTGGAAGTTCTGGCCAGAGAAATCAGGGAAGAGAAAGAAATAAAGGGTATTCAAATAGGAAAAGAGGAAATCGAATTTTCTCTGTTTGCAAATGACATGATTGTATATTTAGAAAACCCCATTGTCTTAGCCCCAAAACTCTTTAAGCTGATAAGCAACTTCAGCAAAATCTCAGGATACAAAATAAATTGAAAAAATCACAAAGATTCCTATATATCAATAATAGACAAACAAAGAGCCAAATCATGAGTAAACTATCGTTCACAATTGCTACAAAGAAAATAAAATACCTGGGAATACAACTTACAAGGGATGTAAAGGACCTCTTCGAGAAGAACTACAAACCCCTGCTCAAGAAAGTAAGAGAGGACACAAACAAATGGAAAAACATTCCATGCTCATGGATAGGAAGAATCATTATCATGAAAATGGCCATACTGCCTAAAGTAATTTATAGATTCAATGTCATTTCCATCAAGCTACCATTGACTTTCTTCACAAAACTAGAAAACACTACCTGACTTCAAACTACACTACAAGGCTACAGTAACCAATAGAGCATGGTACTGGTACCAAAACAGAGATACAGAACAATGGAACAGAACAGAGCCCTCAGAAATAATGCCACATATCTACAACTATCTGATCTTTGACAAACCTGACAAAAACAAGAAATGGGGAAAGGATTCCCTATTTAATAAATGGTGCTGGGAAAACTGGCTAGCCATATGGAGAAAGCTGAAACTGGATCCCTTCCTTACACCTTATACAAAAATTAATTCAAAACAGATTAAAGATTTAAATGTTAGACCTAAAACCATAAAAACACTAGAAGAAAACCCAGGCAATACCATTCAGGACACAGGCATGGGCAAGGACTTCATGTCTAAAACACCAAAAGCAATGGCAACAAAAGCCAAAATTGACAAATGGGATCTAATTCAACTAAAGAGCTTCTGCACAGCAAAAGAAACTACCATCAGAGTGAACAGGCAACCTACAGAATGGGAGAAAATTTTTGCAGTCTACTCATCTGACAAAGGGCTAATATCTAGAATCTACAATGAACTCCAACAAATTTACAAGAAAAAAACAAACAACCCCATCAAAAAGTGGGCGAAGGATATGAACAGACACTTCTCAAAAGAAGACATTTATGCAGCCAAAAGACATGTGAAAAAATGCTCATCATCACTGGCCATCAGAGAAATGCAAATCAAAACCACAATGAGATATCATCTCACACCAGTTAGAATGGTGATCATTAAAATGTCAGGAAACAACAGGTGCTGGAGAGGATGTGGAGAAATAGGAACACTTTTACACTGTTGGTGGGAATGTAAACTACTTCAACCATTGTGGAAGTCAATGTGGCGATTCCTCAGGGATCTAGAACTAGAAATACCATTTGACCCAGCCATCCCATTACTGGGTATATACCCAAAGGACTATAAATCATGCTGCTATAAAAACACATGCACATGTATGTTTATTGCAGCACTATTCACAGTAGCAAAGACTTGGAACCAACCCAAATGTCCAACAATGATAGACTGGATTAAGAAAATGTGGCACATATACACCATGGAATACTATGCAGCCATAAAAAAGGATGAGTTCATGTCCTTTGTAGGGACATGGATGAATCTGGAAACCATCATTATCAGCAAACTATCGCAAGGACAAAAAACCAAACAGTGCATGTTCTCACTCATAGGTGGGAATTGAACAATGAGAACACATGGACACAGGAAGGGAAACATCACACAATGGGGCCTGTGTGGGGTGGGGGGAGGGGGGAGGGATAGCATTAGGAGATATACCTAATGCTAAATGACGAGTTAATGGGTGCAGCACACCAACATGGCACATGTATATATATGTAACAAACCTGCACGTTTTGCACATGTACCCTAAAACTTAAAGTATAATAAAAAAATAAATAAATAAATTTCATATGGAACCAACAAAAAGCCCGCATTGCCAAGACAATCCTAAGCTAAAAAAAGAAAAAAGAAAAAAGGTGGAGGCATCATGCTACCTAACTGCAAACTATACTATAAGGCTACAGTAACCAAAACAGCATGGTACTGATACCATAACAGATATATGGACCCATGGAACAGAACAGAGGCCTCAGAAATAACACCACACATCTACACCCATACAATCTTCAACAAACCTGACAAAAACATGCAAGAGGGAAAGGATTATCTCTTTAATAAATGATTCTGGGAAAACTGGGTAGCCATATGCAGAAAACTGAAACTGAACACCTTCCTTACACCTTATACAAAAATTAACTCAAGATGGATTAAAGTCTTAAGTGTAAAACGTAAAACCATAAAAACCCTAGAAGAAAACCTAGGCAATACCATTCAGTACAGAGGCATGGGCAAAGACTTCATGACTAAAACACTAAAAGCAATGGCAACTAAAGCCAAAATTGACAAATGGGATCTAATTAAACTAAAGAGCTTCTGCTCAGTAAAGGAAACTCTCATCAGAGTGAACAAGCAACCTACAGAATGGGAGAGAATTTTTGCAAGCTACCCATCTGACAAAGGTCTAATATTCAGAATCTACAAGGAAACAAATTTACAAGAAAAAAAAGCAAAAAACCGCATCAGAAGTGGGCAAAGGATATGGGAGACAATTCTTAAAAGAAGACATTTATGCAGCCAAAAACATATTTTAAAAATCTGCTGCCTTTTCTCCTTCCACCATGTGAGAATGCAGCAAGAAGGTGCCCTGTATGAAGCAGAGGGCCCTCACCAGGCACCGAATCCGGTGGCACCTTGATGTTGAACTTCCCGGCCTTCAGAACTGAAGTTTTGTGGCCATGGGGATGATGACAAAGATTGCTTGGGATGCGCACAAGGCAGCTGCGAAGCCTGGGAGGAGGGGTGCCGCCAGGCCGGGCTCTCCACTGGCCACGCTGGACTGTACTGCCATGATCTCGGCTCGCTGCAACCTCCCTGCCTCGGGCTCCTGTGACTCTCCTGCCTCGGCTGGCCGAGTGCCTGGGATTGCAGGCGTGCGCCGCCACGCCTGAATGGTTTTTGTATTTTTGGTGGAGATGGGGTTTCGCCGTGTTGACCGGGCTGGTCTCCAGCTCCTGGCCTCGAATGATCTGCCTGCCTCGGCCTCCTGAGGTGCTGGGATTGCAGACGGAGTCTTGCTCACTCAATGCTCAATGGTGCTCAGGCTGGAGTGCAGTGGCGTGAGCTCGGCTCGCTACAACCTCCACCTACCAGCCTCCCGCCTTGGCCTCTTAAAGTGCTAAGATTACAGCCTCTGCCCTGCCGCCACCCCATCTAGGAAGTGAGGAGCGTCTCTGCCTGGCCACCCATCATCTGGGATGTGAGGAGCCCCTCTGCCCAGCCGCCCCATCTGGGAAGTGAGGAGCGCCTCTGCCCGGCCACCATCCCATATAAGAAGTGAGGAACGTCTCTGCCAGGCCGCCCATCGTCTGGGATGTGAGGAGCGCCTCTGCCTGGCTGCCCCGTCTGGGAAGTGAGGAGCGCCTCTGGCCAGTCGCCCAACGTCTGGGAAGTGAGGAGCGCCTCTGCCCGGCCGCCCCGTCTGGGAGGTGAGGAGTGCCTCTGCCCGGCCGCCCCGTCTGGGAAGTGAGGAGCGCCTCTGCCCGGCCGCCCCATCTGGGAAGTGAGGAGTGCCTCTGCCCGGCTGCCACCCCATCTGGGAGGAAGTGAGGAGCACCTCCGCCCGGCTGCCCCATCTGGGAAATGAGGAGCACCTCTGCCCGGCTGCCCCATCTGGGAGGTGAGGAGTGCCTCTGCCTGGCCGCCACCCCACCTGGGAGGAAGTGAGGAGCGCCTCTGCCCGGCTGCCCCATCTGGGAAGTGAGGAGCGCCTCTGCCCGGCCGCCACCCCATATGGGAAGTGAGGAGCACCTCTGCCCGGCCACCCCGTCTGGAAGGTGAGGAGCGCCTCTGCCGGCCACCCCGTCTGGGAAGTGAGGAGTGCCTCTGCCCGGCCGCCCCGTCTGGGAAGTGAGGAGAGCCTCTGCCCAGCTGCCTCGTCTGGGAAGTGAGGAGCGCCTCTGCCCGGCCACCCCATCTGGGAAGTGAGGAGTGCCTCTGCCCGGCTGCCACCCTGTCTGGGAGGAAGTGAGGAGCACCTCTGCCCTGCTGCCCCATCTGGGAGATGAGGAGCACCTCTGCCCGGCTGCCCCATCTGGGAGATGAGGAGCACCTCTGCCCGGCTGCCCCATCTGGGAGGTGAGGAGCGCCTCTGCCGGCCACCCTGTCTGGGAAGTGAGGAGTGCCTCTGCCCGGCCACCCCATCTGGGAAGTGAGGAGTGCCTCTGCCCGGCCGCCACCCCATATGGGAAGTGAGGAGGGCCTCTGCCTGGCCA
This sequence comes from Pongo pygmaeus, assembly GCF_028885625.2. Taxonomy (NCBI): domain Eukaryota; kingdom Metazoa; phylum Chordata; class Mammalia; order Primates; family Hominidae; genus Pongo; species Pongo pygmaeus. The sequence continues at coordinate 84,493,603 of NC_072396.2, read as the reverse complement.
CCCCGTCTGGGAGGTGAGGAGCACCTCTGCCTGGCCGCCCCGTCTGGGAGGTGAGGAGCACCTCTGCCTGGCCGCCACTCTGTCTGGGAGGAAGTGAGGAGCGCCTCTGCCCGGCTGCCCCATCTGGGAAGTGAGGAGCACCTCTGCCCGGCCGCCACCCCGTATGGGAAGTGAGGAGCGCCTCTGCCTGGCCACCCCATCTGGGAGGTGAGGAGGGCCTCTGCCGGCCACCCCGTCTGGGAAGTGAGGAGTGCCTCTGCCCGGCCGCCCCATCTGGGAAGTGAGGAGCGCCTCTGCCCGGCCGCCACCCCATATGGGAAGTGAGGAGCGCCTCTGCCTGGCCACCCCGTCTGGGAGGTGAGGAGTGCCTCTGCCCAGCTGCCACCACGTCTGGGAGGAAGTGATGAGCACCTCTGCCCGGCTGCCCCGTCCGGGAGATGAGGAGCACCTCTGCCTGGCTGCCCTGTCTGGGAGGTGAGGAGCGCCTCTCCCTGGCCGCCACCCCGTCTGGGAGGAAGTGAGGAGCGCCTCTGCCCGGCGGCCCCATCTGGGAGGTGAGGAGCACCTCTGCCTGGCCGCCCCGTCTGGGAGGTGAGGAGCGCCTCTGCCCAGCCGCCACCCTGTCTGGGAGGAAGTGAGGAGCACCTCTGCCTGGCCGCCCCGTCTGGGAAGTGAGGAGCACCTCTGCCCGGCCACCCCGTCTGGGAGGAAATGAGGAGCGCCTCTGCCTGGCCACCCCATCTGGGAGGTGAGGAGCGCCTCTGCCTGGCCGCCACCCTGTCTAGGAGGAAGTGAGGAGCACCTCTGCCTGGCTGCCCCATCTGGGAAGTGAGGAGCGCCTCTGCCCGGCCACCCTGTCTGGGAGGTGAGGAGCGCCTCTGCCTGGCTGCCACCCCGTTTGGGAGGAAGTGAGGAGCGTCTCTGCCCAGCTGCCCTGTCTGGGAAGTAAGGAGCGCCTCTGCCCGGCCGCCCCCTCTGGGAAGTGAGGAGCGCCTCTGCCCGGCTGCCCCGTCTGGGAGGTGAGGAGCGCCTCTGCCTGGCTGCCACCCCGTCTGGGAGGAAGTGAGGAGCGCCTCTGCCCAGCCGCCCCATCTGGGAGGTGAGGAGCGTCTCTGCCTGGCCGCTCCATCTGGGAAGTGAGGAGCGCCTCTGCCCGGTGGCCCCGTCTGGGAAGTGAGGAGCGCCTCTGCCCGGCCACCCTGTCTGGGAGGTGAGGAGCGCCTCTACCCGGCCACCCTGTCTGGGAGGTGTACCCAACAGCTCCCAAGAGACAGCGACCATCGGGAGCGGGCCATGAGGACGATGGCGGTTTTGTTGAAAAGAAGGGGGGGAAGTGTGGGGAAAGGAAGGAGAGATCTGATTGTTGCTGTGTCTGTGTAGAAAGAGGTGGGCATAGGAGACTCCATTTTGTTCTGACTAGGAGAAATTCTTCTGCCTTGGGATGCTGTTGATCTATGGCCTTTCCCCCAGCCCCGTGCTCTCTGAAACATGTGCTGTGTCAACTCAGGGTTAAATGGATTAAGGGTGGTGCAAGATGTGGTTTGTTAAACAGATGCTTGAAGGCAGCATGCTCTTTAAGAGTCATCACCACTCCCTAATCTCAAGTACCCAGGGGCACAAACACTGCAGAAGGCCGCAGGGACCTCTGCCTAGGAAAACCAGAGACCTTTGTTCATGTGTTTATCTCCTGACCTTCTCCCCACTGTTGTCCTATGACCCTGCCATATCCCCCTCTCTGAGAAACACCCAAGAATGATCAATAAATACTTCATAAATTTAAAAAAAAAAAGAAAATCGTTTTAAATCCCTTGTAACTTGACATTAGCCACCTCAAGCAGTTAAGATTTTTGGCTTTTGAAATTTACAAAAAGTAACCTCACAGGTGAAATCGACAAGCCTTAATTAGGTTATGACTTAACCATGAGTGCGTGTGTACAAGGTATTTTTATAGGGGTGATAGGCGGTTTTTGAAACTGTCATTTCAAAATTGTGACTAAGATAGTGAAAGAGATCCAACCCAACCAACTCCATTTTGTTTCCAGCCCCCAAGCTTTCCTTGCTTATCCCTGGGCATAGACGAAACCAACTTTGGGAGGAGCCTGGTTTAGAGGTTATAGTCTAAAATAAAGATGATGACAGCCCCTTCTTAAAAAAAAAAAAAAAATTCATGTCTGCACTGTATTTATAGTTACCTTATTTTTTGACCCATTGCTTATGCTTGAACAAGACTCTTTTTTTTTTTTCTTTGAGACAGAGTCTTGCTCTGTCACCCAGGCTGTAATGCAGTGGCACAATCATGGCTCACTGCAGCCTCCATCTCCTGGTCTCAAGTAATCCTCCCACCTCAGCCTCCCTAGTTGCTGGGACCACAGGCTCATGCCACCATGCCCAGCTGACAAACAACACTCCCCGTGCCGCCTCACCAAAAACAAACAAACAAACAAACAAACAAACAAAGAAGGCTCTTAAGAAGTTCAATTTTCTAAGTAAAAATTTGTGAAACTATTTTTGTTGTTTCATTACCATTCATTTCTAAGACCAAAGGATACATACCGTTCTCTGCTTTCTTCTCCCTAAAGCCAAACTTTTTTTTCTTTCCTTCTGTGGTTATGTCATGTTAATTTTTTTTTTTTTTTTTTTGAGACGGAGTCTCGCTCTGTCACCCAGGCTGGAGTGCAGTCACGTAGTCTCAGCTCACTACAAGCTCCGCCTCCCAGGTTCAAGCAACTTTCCTGCCTCAGCCTCCCGAGTAACTGGGGCTTCAGGTGTGTGCCACTACACCCAGCTAATTTTTGTATTTTTAGTAGAGACAGGGTTTTACTATGTTAGCCAGGCTGGTCTTGAACTCCTGACCTCATGATCCACCCCCCTCCACCTCCCAAAGTGCTGGGATTACAGGCGTGAGCCACCACGCCCGGCCATGTCACGTTAATTTTAATGAGGCGAAATATCTATCAAGCTTAAAATCATATGAGAAATTTGAAGGAAAATGATTATAGATTTTATTCAGAAAAGATACTCTGGATCATCAGTTATTCCTTTTTTTCTGATTATTAAGGCTGATTTAAAGAAAAAAAACTCTTTATTTTGAAATATGTATGGGCTCAAAGAAAGCTGCAACACTTACACATAGAGTTCCATGTACTCATCGCCCATCTTCCCCCAGTGGTGACATCTTATATAACCATAGTACCATATTAAAACCAGTAAACTGGCATGGAATAACACTAGTAACTAGAGTATAGACCTTACTCTGCATTCACCAGTTTTTACATGCAGTCATGTGTGTGTGTATTTATAGTTCTATGCAATTTGACCCCAGTTATAGATAAGTACATAATTACTGTTGTAGCTAACACAACAATTAGGATACAGAATTGTTCCGTCAGCACAAAGGAACTCCCTCATTCTACCCCTTTGCATCCTCCCTCCCTCCCCTGTTCATAATCCCTGGCCACCACTAATCTGTTCTCCATCTCTACAATTTTGTCATTTCCAGGATGTTCTATAAATGGAGTCATACAGTATGTAACCTTTTGACATTGACTTTTTCACCCAGCATAATGTCCTTAAGACCCACCCAGTTTGTCTCATGTATCCATAGTTCATTCCTTTGCATGGCTGAATAGTATTCCACTATATGGATATGCCACAGTTTGCTTAACCATTCGCCCTTTGAAAGACATTTGGATTGTTCACAGTTTTTTTTGCTATTACAAATAAAGCTACTATCAGCATTCAAAAAAAAAAATCTCCTTATCACTGGTCATTAAAGGAATGCAAATTAAAACCACAATGAGATATTATCTCATGCCAGTTAGAATGGCAATTATTAAAAAGTCAGGAAGCAACAAATGCTTGTGAGGCTGTGGAGAAATAGAAACACTTTTACACTGTTGGTGGGAGTGTGAATTAGTTCAACCATTGTGGAAGACAGTGTGGCAATTCCTCAAGGATCTAGAACCAGTAATGCCATTTGACCCAGCAATCCCATTACTAAGCATATACCCTAAGGATTATAAATCATTCTACTGTAAAGACACATGCACATGTATGTTTATTGTGGCAGTATTTACAATTACAAACACTTGGAACCAACCCAAATGCCCATCAATAATAGATTGGATAAAGAAAATGTGGCACATATACAACTTGGAATACTATGCAGCCATAAAAAAGAATGAGTCCTTGTCCTTTGAAGGGACATAGATGAAGCTGGAAGCCATCATTTTCAGCAAACTAACACAGGAACAGAAAACCAAATACTTCATGTTCTCACTCATAAGTGGGAGTTGAACAATGAGAACACATGGACACAGGGAGGGGAACATCACACACTGGTGCCTGTTGGGGGTGGGTACCAAAAGGAGGGAGAGCATTAGGACAAATAGCTAATGCATGCGGGGCTTAAAATCTAGATCATGGGTTGATAGGTGCAGCAAACCACCATGGCACATGAAGACCTATGTAACAAACCTGCACTTCGTGCCCACATACCCCAAAACTTATAGTAAAAAAAAAAAAAAAAGACACCTGCAGGATCACAGGATCATGGTGGACAAGTGGGGAAACTGAAGGCCTAGATTACAGGAGAAGATCTTGATCTTACCTGGAGCTGAGTCAATTTAGAGAGCCGAGTGTAATCCTGGTGTAAAGGAAGCAGTTGGAAAAAAACTGTGAGCTCACTGGGTCCCCTAGCAAGTTATTTTAGCCTGGCATCACAGGGATCTTTGGCAGGGCAGCCAGAGGCTTTGGGAAAAGGTCATTGAGAAAAGGAAATCTCCAGCTGAACTTTAATAATTTGAACTGATTGAGAAGCCTCCTTGCCAGAACTCAAGGGATGGCATGAATCCAGTGCGCAGAATCCACAGGTAGGGGAAGAAAGAAAGGCATATTTGCTTTCACAACTGGGAGGCTGGTAGCATGGGGCAAGTTCTCAGCCCTGCTTGCCCACTGTCTAGAGAGAGACTTGGTGCTGTTATGGAAGGCACGATGTGAGTAACACTGGTCCTTTCAGATTGCATGAGAGCTGGGTGAAGCCTGTGACTGCTGGCTTTCCCCCACTTCCCTGACAACCTGCATAACACAGCAGAAGCAGACATAATCCTCCTTAGGAACATAACTTTATAGACCTGGGTACCACACCCCCATCCCCCACAGAAGCTGCAGCAAGTCCTGTCAAAGGAGAGTCTGAGCTCAGAAATGCCTAGCTCCTCTCTCACCCAATGGTCCTTCCCTGCTCACCGTGGTAACTAAAGACAAAGGATATATACTCTTGGGAGTTCTAGGGCCCCACTCACCACCTGTTCCTCACCATACTACCACAGTTGATGCTTTCTGGAAAGCGCCACCTTCTGGGAGTAGGCCAGCTGGCACAAAAATAGTGCATTAAACCACCAAAGCTAAGAACCCTCACAGAGTCCATTTCACCCCCTAGCCACCTCCACCAGAACAAGTGATGGTATACATGACTGAGAGACCCATGGACAGTTCATATCACAGGGCTCTCTGCAGATAAACCCTAATACCTGCTCAAAGCCTTGTAGACTTGCTGGGTGGCTAGATCCACAAGAGAGATAACAATCATTGACAGCTCAACTTCCAGGAAGTCACATCAATAGGAAAAAGGGGAGAGTACTACATCAAGGGAATCCCCATGGGACAAAAGAATCTGAACAAAAGCCTTCAGCCTTAGACTTTCCCTCTGACAGAGACTACTCAAATGAGAAGGAAACAGAACACCAATTCTGGTTACATGACAAAACAAGGTTCTTTAATACCCTCAAAAAACCACACTAGTTCACCAGCAATGGGTCCAAACCAAGAAGAAATCCCTGATTTACCTGAAAAAGATTCAGAAGGTTCAATATTAAGCTAACTGGGGAGGCCCCAGCAAAAGGTAAAGCCAAATGTAAGGAAATTCAAAAAATTATAAAAGAAGTGAAGGGAGAAATAGTCAAGGAAATAGATAGCATAAAGAAAAAACAATCAAAACTTCAGGAAACATTGGACACACTTGCAAAAATGCAAAATGCTGTGGAAAGTCTCAGCAATAAAATTGAACAAGTAGAAGAAAGAAATTCAGAGCTCGAAGACAAGATCTTTGAATTAACCCAATCAAACATAGACAAAAAATGAAAATAAAAAATATATAAACAAAGCCTCCAAAAAATCTGGGATTATGTTAAATAACCAAACCTATGAATAATCTGTGTTCCCAAAAGCTAAGAGAAATCTAACAGTTTCAAAAACATATTTGGGGGAATAATAGAGGAAAATTTCCCCAGCCTTGCTAGAGACCTAGACATCCAAATACAACAAGCACAAAGAACACCTGGGAAATTCATTGCAAAAAGATCATTGCCTAGGCACATTGTCATCAGGTTTTCTAAAGTTAAGACAAAGGAAACAATCTTTTTTTTATTATTCTTATACTTTAAGTTCTGGGATACATGTGCAGAACTTGCAGGTTTGTTACACAGGTATGTGTGTGCCATAATGGTTTGCTGCATCCATCAACCCATCATCTACATTAGGTATCTCTCCTAATGTGATCCCTCCCCTATCCCCCACGCCATGACAGGCCCCGGTGTGTGCTATTCCCCTCCCTGTGTCCATGTGTTCTCGTTGTTCAACTCCCATTTATGAGTGAGAACGTGCGGTGTTTGGTTTTCTGTTCCTGTGTTACTTTGCTGAGAATGATGGTTTTCAGCTTCAATTATGTCCCTGCAAAGGACATAAACTCATCCTTTTTTATGGCTGCATAGTATTCCATGGTGTATACGTACCAGTCTATCATTTAATCCAGTCTATCACTGATGGGCATTTGGGTTGGTTTCAAGTCTTTGCTATTGTGAACAGTGCTGCAATAAGGATACATGTGCATATGTCCTTATAGTGGAATGATTTATTATCTTTTGGGTATATACCCAGTAATGGGATTGCTGAGTCAAATGGTATTTCTGGTTCTAGATCCTTGAGGAATCACCACAGTCTTCCACAATGTTTGAACTAATTTACACTCCCAGCAACAATGTAAAAGCATTCCTATTTCTCCACATCCTCTGCAGCATCTGTTGTTTCCTGACTCTTTAATGATCGCCATTCTAACTGGCATGAGATGATATCTCATTGTGGTATTGATTTGCATTTCCCTAATGACCAGTGATGATGAGCTTTTTTTCATGTTTTTTGGCTGCATAAATGTCTTCTTTTGAGAAGTGTCTGTTCATATCCTTGTCCCACTTTTTGATGGGGTTGTTTGTGGGTTTGTTTTTTTTTTTTTTTTGTAAATTTGTTTAAGTTTCTTGCATATTCTGGATATTAGCCCTTTGTCAGATGAACAGATTGCAAAAATTTTCTCCCATTCTATCGGTTGCCTGTTCACTCTGATGATCGTTTCTTTTGCTGTGCAGAAGCTCTTTAGTCTAATTAGATCCCATTTGTCAATTTCGGGTTTTGTTGCCATTGCTTTTGGTGTTTTAGTCACAAAGTCTCTGCCCATGCCTATGTCCTGAATGGTATTGCCTAGGTTTTCTTCTAGGGTTTTTATGGTTTTAGGTCTTACACTTAAGTCTTTAATCCACCTGGAGTTAATTTTTGTATAAGGTGTAAGGAAGGGATCCAGTTTCAGTTTTCTGCATGTGGCTAGCCAGTTTTCCCAACACAATTTATTAAATAAAGAATCCTTTCCCCATTGCTTGTTTTTGTCAGGTTTGTCAAAGATCAGATGGCTGCAGGTGTGTGGTGTTATTTCTGAGGCCTCTGTTTTGTTCCGTTGGTCTATATGTCTCTTTTGGTACCAGTATCATGCTGTTTTGGTTACTGTAGCCTTGTAGTATAGTTTGAAGTCAGGTAGCGGGATGCCTCCAGCTTTGTTCTTTTGGCTTAGGATTGTCTTGGATATATGGGCTCTTTTTCAGTTCCATATGAAATTTAAAGTAGCTTTTTCTAATTCTGTGAAGAAATTCAATGGTGGCTTGATGGGGATAGCATTGAATGTATAAATTACTTTGGGCAGTATGGCCATTTTCACGATATTGATTATTCCTATCCATGAGCATGGAATGTTTCTCCATTTGTTTGTGTCCTCTCTTATTTCCTTGAGCAGTGGCTTGTAGTTCTCCTTGAAAAGATCCTTCATATCCCTTGTAAGTTGTATTTCTAGGTATTTTATTCTCTTTGCAGCAATTGTGAATAGGAGTTCACTCATTATTTGACTCTCTCCTAGTCTATTTTTGGTGTATAGGAATGTTTGTGATTTTTTCACATTGATTTTGTATCCTGAGACTTTCTGAAGATGTTTATCAGCTTAAGGAGATTTTGGGCTGAGACTATGGGGTTTTCTAAACATACAATTATGTCATCTGAAAACAGAGAAAATTTGACTTCCTCTCTTCCTATTTGAATACCTTTTATTTCTTTCTCTTGGCTTATTGCCCTGGCCAGGTGTTAATATATCCAATATTATGTTGAATAAGAGTGGTGAGAGAGGGCATTCTTGTCTTGTGCCGATTTTCAAAGAGAATGCTTCCAACTTTTGCCTATTCAGTATGATATTGGCTGTGGGTTTGTCATAAATAGCTCTTATTATTTTGAGATACGTTCCATCAATACCTAGTTTTTTGAGAGTTTTTAACATGATGGGGTGTTGAATTATATCAAAGGCATTTTCTGAATCTATTGAGATAATCATGTGTTTTTTTTGTCATTGGTTCTGTTTATGTGATAGATTACATTTATTGATTTGCATATGTTCAACCAGCCTTGCATCCCAGGGATAAAACCACCTTGATCGTGGTGGATAAGTTTTTGATGTGCTGCTGGATTCAGTTTGCCAGTATTTTGTTGAAGATTTATGCATCAATGTTCATCAGGGATATTGGCCAAAAATTTTTTTTGTCATTGTTGTGTCTCTGCCAGGTTTTTGGTACCAGGATGACGCTGGCCTCATAAAATGAGTTAGGGAGAAGTCCTTCTTTTTGTATTGCTTGGAATGGTTTCAGAAGGAATGGTACCAGCTCCTCTTTGTATCTCTGATAGAATTTGGCTGTGAATCCATCTGGTCCTGGGCTTTTATTTGTTGGTAGGCTATTAATTATTGCCCCAATTTCAGAACTTGTTATTGGTTTATTCAGGGATTTGACTTCTTCCTGATTTAGTCTTCAGAGGTTGCATGTGTCCAGGAATTTATCGATTTCTAATTTTTCTAGTTATTTGTGTAGAAGTGTTTGTAGCATTCTCTGATGTTAGTCTGTATTTCTGTGGGATCAGTGGTGACATTCCCTTTATCATTTTTTATTGTGTCTATTTGATTATTCTCTCTTTCTCCTTTATTAGTCTGGCTAGTGGTCTATTTTGTTGATTTTTTTCAAAAACAAGCTCCTGGATTCATTGATTTTTTGAAGGGTTTTTTTTTTTGTCTCTATCTCCTTCAGTTCTGCTCTGATCTTAGTTATTTCTTGTCTTCTGCTAGCTTTTGAATTTGTTTGCTCTTGCTCTGCTGACTCTTCTCTAGTTCTTTTAGTTGTGATGTTAGGGTGTCAATTTTAGATCTTTCGCGCTTTCTGATGTGGGAATTTAGTGCTATACATTTCCCTCTAAACACTGCTTTATGTCCCAGAGGTTCTAGTACATTGTGTCTTTGTTCTTATTGTTTTCAAATAACTTATTTATTTATGCCTTAATTTTATTTACCCAGTAGTCACTCAGGAGCAGGTTGTTCAGTTTCCATGTAGTTGTGTGATTTTTAGTGAGTTTCTTAATCCTGAGTTCTAATTTGATTGCACTGTGGTCTGAGAGACTGTTTTTTATGATTTCTGTTCTTGTACATTTGCTGAGGAGTGTATTACTTCCAAATTCATGGTCAATTTTAGAATAAGTGCTATGTGTTGCTGAGAAGAATGTATATTCCGTTGATTTGGGGTGGAGAATTCTGTAGGTGTCTATTATGTCTGCTTGGTTCAGAGCTGAGATCAAGTCCTAAATATCCTTGTTAACATTCTGTCTCATTGATCTGCCTAATATTGACAGTAGGGTGTTACAGTCTCTCACTGTTATTGTGTGGGAGTCTAAGTCTCTTTGCAGCTCTCTACAAACTTGCTTTAGGAATCTGGTTGCTCCTGTATTTAGTGCATATATATTTAGGACACTTAGCTCTTCTTGTTGCATTGATCCCTTTACCATTATGTAATGCCCTTTTTTGCCTTTTTTGATTTTTGTGGGTTTAAAGTCTGTTTTATCAGAGACTAGGATCTAGGATTATAACCTCTGCTTTTTTTTTTTTTTTTTTTTTTTTGCTTTCCATTTGCTTGGTAAATATTTCTCCATCCCTTTATTTTGAGCCTATGTGTGTCTTTGTATGTGAGATATGTCTCCTGAATATAGCACACCAACGGGTCTTGACTCTTTATCCAATTTGCCAGTCTGTGTCTTCTAATTGGAGCATTTAGCCCATTTACATTTACGGTTAATATTACTGTATGTGAATTTAATCCTGTCATTGTGATATTAGCCAGTTGTTTTGCCCATTAGTTGATGCAGTTTCTTCATAGTGTCGATGGTCTTTATAATTTGGTATGTTTTTGCAGTGACTGGTATCAGTGTTTTTTTTTTTCTATATTCAGTGCTTGCTTCAGGAGCTATTGTAAGGTGGGCTTGGTGGTGACAAAATCTCTCAGCATTTTCTTGTCTGAAAGGATTTTATTTCTTCTTTGCTTATGAAGCTTAGTTTTGCTGGATATGAAATTCTGGATTGAAAATTCTTTTCTTTAAGAATGTTGAATATTGGCCCCCACTGCCTTCTGGCTTGTAGGGTTTCTGCAGAGAGATCCGCTGTTAGTCTGATGGGCTTCCCTTTGTGGGTAACCTGACCTTTCTCTCTCACTTCCCTTAACATTTTTTTTCTTCATTTCAATCTTGGAGAATCTGACCCTTATGTGTCTTGGGGTTGCTTTTCTCGAGGAGTGTCTTTCTGGTGTTCTCTGTATTTCCTGAATTTGAATGTTGGTTTCTTTTTCTAGGTTGGGGAAGTTCTCCTGGATAATATCCTGAAGAGTGTTTTCCAACTTGGTTCCTTTCTCCTTGTCACTTTCAGGGACCCCAGTCAATTGTAGGTTTCGTCTTTTCACATATTCCCATATTTCTTGGAGGCTTTGTTCATTCCTTTTCACCTTTTTTTCACTAATCTTGTCTTCACACTTTATTTCAGTAAGTTGATTTTCAATGTCTGATTTCCTTTCTTCCACTTGATCAATTCAGCTCTTGATACTTGTGTATGCTTCATGAAGTTCTCGTGCTGTGTTTTTCAGCTCCATCAGGTCATTTATGTTCTTCTCTAAGCTGGTTATTCTGGTTAGCAATTCCTCTAACCTTTTTTCATGGTCCTTAGTTTCCTTGCACTGGGTTAGAACATGCTCCTTTAGCTTGCAGGAGTTTTTATTACTCACCTTCTGAAACCTACTTCTTTTTTTTTAATTTTATTATTATTCTATTTTAAGTTTTAGGGTACATGTGCACAACGTGCAGGTTTGTTACATATGTATACATGTGCCATGTTGGTGTGCTGCACCCATTAACTCATCATTTAGCATTAGGTGTATCTCCTAATTCTATCCCTCTCCCCTCCCCCCACCCCACAACAGTCCCTGATGTGTGATGTTCCCCTTCCTGTGTCCATGTGTTTTCATTGTTCAATTCCCACCTATGAATGAGAACATGCGGTGTTTGTTTTTTTGTCCTTGCGATAGTTTGCTGAGAATGATGGTTTCCAGTTTCATCCATGAAACCTACTTCTGCCAATTACTCAAACTCATTCTCCATCCAGTTTTGTTCCCTTGCTGGTGAGGAGTTGTGATACCTTGGAGGGAAAAAGACATTCTTGTTTTTGGAATTTTGAGCCTTTTTGTGCTAGTTTTTCATCATCTTCATGGATTTATCTACCTTTGGTCTTTGATGTTGGTGACCTTCGGATGGGGTTTCTGTATGTACATCCTTTTTGTTGATGTTGATGCTATTACTTTCTGTTTGTTAGTTTTCCTTCTAACAGTCAGACCCCTCTGCTGCAGGTCTGCTGGAGTTTGCTGGAGGTCCACTCCAGACCCTGTTTGCCTGGGTATCACCAGCAGAGGCTGCAGAGAAGCAAAGATGGCTGTCTGTTCCTTCCTCTGGAAGCTTCATCCCAGAGGGGCACTCACCAGATGCCAGCCAGAGCTCTTCTGTGTGAGGTGCCTGTTGACCCCTGTTGGGAAGTGTCTCCCAGTCAGGAGGCCCAGGGGTCAGGGAGCCACTTGAGGAGGCATTCTGTTCCTTAGCAGAACTTGAGCACTATACTGGGAGATCTGCTGCTCTCTTCAGAGCCAGCAGGCAGGAATGTTTAAGTCTGCTGAAGCTGCACCCACAACCGCCCCTTCCCCCAGGTGCTCTGTCCCAGAGAGATGGGAGTTTTATCTATAAGCCCCTGACCGGGGCTGCTAGCTTTCTTCAGAGATGCCCTGCCCAGAGCAGAGGAATCTAGAGAGGCAGTCTGGCTACAGGGGCTTTGTGAAGCTGCGGTGAGCTCTGCCCAGTCCTAAGAACCCAGCCAGCTTTGTTTACACTGTGAGGGGAAAACAGCCTACTTAAGCCTCAGTAATGGTACGTGCCCCTCTCCCCACCAAGCTTGAGTGTCCCAGGTCGACTTCAGACCAGTGTGCTGACAGGGAGAATTTCAAGCCAGTGGATTTTAGCTTGCTTGGCTCTGTGGGGTTGGGATCTGCTGAGCTAGACAACTTGCCTCCCTGGCTTTAGCCCCCTTTCCAGGGCAGTGAACAGTTCTGTCTTGCTGGCATTCCAGATGCCACAGTGGTATGAAAAGAAAACTCATTCAGCTAGCTCGGTGTCTGCCCAAGCAGCCACCCAGTTTTGTGCTTGAAACCCAGGACCCTGGTGGCATTGGCACCCGAGGGAATCTCCTGGTCTGCAGGTTGTGAAGACCATGGGAAAAGCCTAGTATTTGGGCTGGAGTGCACTGTTTCTCAGGGCACAGTCCCTCATGGCTTCCCTTGGCTAGTGGAGGAAGTTCCCCAACCCCTTGTGCTTCCTGGGTGAGATGACACCGCACCCTGCTTCAGCTCGCCCTCCATGGGCTGCACCCACTGTCTAACCAGTCCCAGTGAGATGATCCAGGTACCTCAGTTGGAAATGCAGAAATCTCCCACCTGCATTGATCTCGTTGGAAACTGCAGACTGGAGCTGTTCCTATTCAACCATCTTGCCAGACACCAGCAGTAAAGAATCTTAAGAGCTGTGAGACAAAAGCACCAGGTAACCTATAACAAAAAACTTATCAGATTAACAGCAGATTTCTCAGCAGAAACCCTACAAGCTAGAAAAAAAAATTGGCCCTATTTTCACCCTCCTAAAACAAAACAATTATCAGCCAAGAATCTTGTATCCAGTGAAACAAAGCATCATATATGAAGAAAAGACACAGTCTTTTCAGACAAACAAATGCTGAGAGAATTTGCCACTACCAGGCCACAATTACAAGAACTGCTAAAAGAGGCTCTAAATCTTGAAACAAATCCTGGAAACACATCAAAACAGAGCCTCTAAAGCATAAATCACACAAAACCTATAAAACAAAAAAAAATTTAAAAAGCAAAAACAAAAAAAGAAAACAAGCTATACAGGCAACAGATGTCATGATGAGTGGAATAGTACCTCACATCTCAATACTAACATTGAATGTAAATGGCCTAAATGCTTTACCTAAAAGATACAGAACTGCAGAATGGATAAGAATTCACCAACCAACTATCTGCTGCCTTCAAGAGACTCACCTAACACATAAGGACTCAAACAAACTTAAGGTAAAGGGGTGGAAAAAGACATTAGATGCAAATGGGCACCAAGAGCAAGCAGGAGTAGCTATTCTTTTATCAGACAAAAAATCTTTAAAGCAACAGCAGTTAAAAAAGACAAAGTGGGACATTATATAATGATTAAAGGCCTTGTCCAACAGGAAAATATCACAGTCCTAAAGACATATGCACCTAACACTGGAGCTTCCAAACTTATAAAACAAGTACTAATAAACCTAAGAAATGAAATAGACAGAAACACAGTAATAGTGGGGGACTTACTCCAATGATAGCACTAGACAGGTCATCAAGACAGAAGGCCAATAAAGAAACAATGGATTTTAAACTATACCCTGGAACAAAGGAACTTAACAGATATATACAGATCTTTCTATCCAACAACTGCAGAATATACATTCTATTCAACAGTGCATGGAACCTTCTCCAAGATAGACCATATGATAGACCATAAAAAGCCTCAATAACTTTAAGAAACTGAAATTATATCAAGCACTCTCTCAGACCACAATGGAACAAAACTGGAAATCAACAACAAAAGATACCTCCAAAACCATGCAAATACATGGAAATTAAATAACCTGCTTTTGAATAATTGGGTCAAAAATGAAATCTAGATGAAAATTTAAAAAATATTTGAACTGAACAAAAATAGTGACACAACCTATCAAAACTTTTGGGACACAGCAAATGTGGTGCTCAGAGGAAAGTTCGTAGCCCTACACACCTACATCAAAAAGTCTGAAAGTGCACAAAGAGATAATGTAAGTCACACCTCAAGGAACTAGAAAAACAAAAACAAACCAAACCCAAACTGAGCAGAAGAAAGGAAATAGCCAAGATCACAGCAGAACTAAATAAAATTGAAACAAGCAAACAAAAAAAGACACAAAAGATAAATGAAACAAAAAGATAAATGAAACAAAAGATAAATGAAACAAAAAAAATTGATAGACCGTTAGCAAGATTAACCAAGAAAAGAAGAGAGAAAATCCAAGTAGGCTCAATTAGAAACGAAATGGGAGATATTACAACTGACACCACAGAAATACAAAAGATTATTCAAGGCTACTGTGAACACGTTTATGCACACAAACTAGAAAACCTAGAAGAGATGGATAAATTCCTGGAAAAATACAACCCTCCTAGCTTAAATGAGGAAGATTTACATACCCTGAAAACAACAATAACAAGCAGCAAGATTTGAATGGTAATTTTTAAATTACCAACCAAAAAAAGTCCAGGACCAGTTGTCTTTGCTATTGTGAATAGTGGAACTAATTAACACTTCCACCAACAGTGTATAAGTGCTCCCTTTTCTCCACAACCTCACCAGCATCTGTTATTTTTTGTCTTTTTAATAATTATCATTCTGACTGGCGTGAGATGGTATCTCATTGTGGTTTTGATTTACATTTCTCTAATGATCAATGATGCTGAGCTTTTTTTTCATATGATTCTTAGCCACATGTATGTCTTCTGTTAAAAAGTGTCTGTGCATGTCATTTACTCACTTTTTAAAGGGATTGTTTGTTTGTTTTTTCTTGTAAATTTGTTTAAGTTTCTTATAGATGCTGGATGTTAGAACTTTGTCAGATATATAGTTTGCAAATATTTTCACCTGTTCTGTAAGTTGTCTGTTTATTCTGTTGATAGTTTCTTTTGCTGTGCAGAAGCTCTTTAGTTTAATTAGATCCCAATGGTCAGTTTTTGCTTTTTTCATAATTGTTTTTGGTGTCTTTGTCATGAAATCTTTACCTGATCCTATATCCAGCACAGTATAACCAAGATTGTCTTCCAGGGTTTTTAAAGTTTGGGGTTTTACATTTAAGTCTTTAATCCATCTTAGGTTGGTATTTGTGTATGGTATAAGAAAAAAGTCCAACTTCAATCTTCTGCATATGGCTAACCAGTTATCCCAGCACCATTTATTGAATAGGCAGTCCTTTCTTCATTGCTTGTTTTTGTCAGCTTTGTCAAAGATCAGATACTTGTAGGTGTGCAGCCTTATTTCTGGGCTTTCTATTATGTTCTATTTGTCTGTATGCCTGTTTTTGTACTAGTACCATGCTGTTTTGCTTACCATAGCCTTGTAGTATAGTTTGAAGTTAGGTATCGTCATACCTCTGGCTTTGTTCTGTTTGATTAAGATTGCCTTGGCTCACAGGTATACGTATGTAACAAACATGTGCATCCTGCACAAGTACCCCAAAACTTAAAATAAAAGTTGAAAAAAGAAAGGTTGCCTTGGCTATTGGGGTTCTTTTTCATTCCATATGAATTTTAAAATAGTTGTTACTAGTTCTGTGAAGAATGTTGTTGGTAGTTTGTTAAGAATAACATTGAATCTCTAAATTGATTTGGGCAGTATAGCCATTTTAATGATATTGATTCTTCCTATTTATGAACATGGGATGTTTTTCCATTTGTTTGTGTCTTCTCTGATTTCTGTGAGCAGTATTTGTAATTCCCATTGTAGAGATTTTTTACCTCCCTGGTTAGCTGTATTCATAAGTATTTTATTCTTTTTGTGGCAAATGTGAATGGAATTGCCTTTCTTATTTGGCTCTTGGTTTGGCTGTTGTTGGTCATAGGAATGCCAGTGATTTTTGTACATAGATTTTGTATCCTGCAAATTTGCTAAAGTTGTTTATCAGCTGGAGGAGCTTTGGGCCAAAACTATGGGGTTTTCTAGATATAGAATCATGTCATCTATGAACAGAAATAATTTGACTTCCTGTCTTCCTATTTGGATGCCCTTTATTTCTTTCTCTTGTCTGATTGCTCTGGCTAAGACTTCCAATACTATGTTGAATAGGAGTGGTGAGAGAGGGCACCCTTGTCTTGTGCCGGTTTTCAAGAGGAATGCTTCCAGTTTTTGCCCATTCAGTATGACGTTGGCTATGGGTTTGTCATAGATGGCTCCTATTATTTTGAGGTAAGTTTCTTCAATACCCATTTTATTTAGAGTTTTTAACATGAAGTGGTCCTGAATTTTATCAAGGCCTTTTCTGTGCCTATTGAGATAATCATGTGGTTTTTGTCTTTAGTTCTGTTTATGTGATGAATCTTATTTATTGATTTGCAGATATTGAACCAACCTTCTATCCCGGGGATGAGGTCTGCTTGATCATGGTGCTTTAGCTTTTTGACATGCTTCTGGATGTTATTTGCAAGAATTTTGTTAAGAATGTTTGCATCAAAAGGATATGAACAAACACTTCTCAAAAGAAGACATTTATGCAGCCAACAGAAACATGAAAAAATGCTCATCATCACTGGTCATCAGAGAAATGCAAATCAAACCACAATGAGATATCATCTCACACCAATGAGAATGGTGATCATTAAAAAGTCAGGAAACAACAGGTGCTGGAGAGGATGTGGAGAAATAGGAACACTTTTACACTGTTGGTGGGAGTTTAAACTAGTTCAACCATTGTGGAAGACAGTGTGGCGATTCCTCAAGGATCTAGAACTAGAAATACCATTTGACCTAGTGATCCCATTACTGGGTATAAACCCAAAGGATTATAAATCATGCTACTATAAAGACACATGCACACGTATGTTTATTGCGGCACTATTCACAATAGCAAAGGCTTGGAATCAACCCAAATGTCCATCAGTGATAGACTGGATTAAGAAAATGTGGCACATATACACCATGGAATCCTATGCAGCCATAAAAAAGGATGAGTTCATGTCCTTTGCAGGGACATGGATGAAGCTGGAAACCATCATTTTCAGCAAACTATCACAAGGACAGAAAAGCAAACACTGCATGTTCTCACTCATAGGTGGGAATTAAACAATGAGAACACCTGGACACAGGGTGGGGAACATCTCACACTGGAGCCTGTCATGAGGTGGGGGTCTGGCGAAGGGATAGCATTAGGAGAAATACCTAATGTAAACGACGAGTTAATGGGTGCAGCAAACTAACATAGCACATGTATATGTATATAACAAACCTGCAGGTTGTGTACATGTAACCTAGAACTTAAAATATAATTTAAAAAAAAGAATACAGGATAGGCTTGTATTTTTTTTTTTTTTTTAAGACAGAGTCTTGGTCTGTCACCCAGGCTGGAGTGCAGTGGCATGATCTCAGTTCTCTGCAACCTCCACCTCCTGGGTGCAAGTGTTTCTCCTGCCTCAGCCTCTCCTGTAGCTGAGATTACAGGTGCACACCACACACCCAGCTAATTTTTTTTATTTTTCAGTAGATACAGGGTTTCACTATGTTGGCCAGGCTGGTCTTGAACTGCTGACCTCATAACTCACCCACCTCGGCCTCCCAGAGTGCAGGGATTACAGGTGTGAGCTACTGTGCCTGGCTGATGGGCCTGTATTACTACTGTTACTATTATTATTATATCCATTTCAAAAATGTGGAAATGGAGGCTCAGAGAACTTATGTATGTTTCCAAAAATTGACTAATAGCAGACCCTGAATTTGGACCTAAACCTATCAACTCCAAGCCCGCAAATGCTCTGTTAAGTGCTCTACTCTGAGTTGAAGGGACACTTTCCTAGATCATATGGGAGCAGAAGTCCTCAGTTCTTTCATGTTCTTTCATTCAATTCTATCAATGGGACAGTTGTTCTACCATAGTCAAATTGCTAACAGAGTGCTGACTCTTCATTTTAGCTATTGGGAGCGCTCTAACTCCTCGCTGAATTTTTCAATGTACTTCCAGAGCATGGGTGAGCTTTGGGGAGAATAATGAAATGTGAAGCAGCTACAGAGAAGTGACGTCACCTTATGGAATAGGGCCTACGTTAGTTCTCCCAGCTTGGATTATAGGCCCCCATCACACCCCCCAATTGTTAACTAAATAGCAGAGACTCTTGGCAAGTCACTTAACCTCTCTGTGCTTCTAATAACAACTACAATAAAAACAGTACAACCTGAAAAAAAAATGCTTAACGTAATTTAACCATTACTGAAATTCAAATAGGGAGACAGCATTTCACATCCACTAGGATTGCTAGTGTGAAAGTTAATTATTCAAATTGGGTCATTCTTGTCATAACCAAATAAATCAGTCAAGGGGCCACAGGGAAAAAGCCCTGGGAGCTCATAGCACCTGATCCAAGAATTAAATCTTCTACAAGCCCAGCTGCTGAAATGGCCTGCTGTAACCCCAAGACCAACTTTACCTAGGAGCTACTGAAACAACCTGCTGGGACCCTAACACTGGTTTTACTTACCACCATCACTCACTAATCAAAGCTAGCAAGAAGCTTGCTATCTCCCCAAAGCTTCTCTAGTGCGAATGAACTTTCTTTCAAAACAATACAGAATATGTCTTTTTCTAATAAAATTTCCAACATTCTCTTTGGGATATATTGGGGACCACTTGGTCTGTGTGTATGCCCTCAATTGCTTTCCAAATAAAACATTTTAAATGTAAAAAAAAAAGGAATACTTGCATCAATGTTCATCAAATATATTGGCCTGAAGTTTTTTTTGTTTTTGTTTTTATTGTGCCTCTGCCAGATTTTGGTATCAAGATGATGCTGGCTCCACAAAATAAGTTGAAAAGGAGTTACTCCTTCTTAATGTTTTGAAATAGTTTCTGTATGAATTGTACCAGCTTTTCTTTGTACACCTGGTAGAAGCTGGCTGTGAATCTGTCAGGCCCCAAGTTTTTTTCTTAGTAGGCTATTTATTACTGATTCAATTTTGGAGCTTGTTATTGGTCTTTTCAGGATATTTATTTCTACCTGCCTCAGTCTTTGGAGAGTGTATGTGTCTGGGAATTTATTCATCTCTTCTAGGTTTTCTAGTTTGTGAGAGTAGAGGTGTTCATAGTAGTTTATAATTGTTGGCCTTTTTTTTTTTTTTTTTGAAGGGATGAGTAGTATCATTTTATTAAACATTTCCAATTGTGTTTATTTGAATCTTTTCTCTTTTCTTCTTTATTAGTCTAGCTAGTGGCCTTTCTAATTTATTAAGTTTTTCAGAAAACCAACTCCTGGATTTGTTCATCTTTTGAACTCTTTTTCATGTCTTGATTTTCTTCAGTTCAGCTCTGATTTTGATTTGTTTTTGTCAGCTGGTAGCGTTGCAGTTGATTTATTCCTGCTTCTCTAATTATTTTAGTTGTGAAGTTAGGTTGTTAATTTGAAATCTTTCTAACTTTTGATGTGGACATTTAGTACCGTAAATTTTCCTCTTAACACTGCCTTACCTGTGTCTCAGACATTCCGATATTTTGAATCTTTGTTTTCATGATTTTAAAAGAACTTCTTGATTTCTACCTTAATTTCATTATTTACCCAAAAGTCATTCAGGAGTATGTTGTTCAATTTCCATGTAATTGCATAGTAGTTTTGAGCAATTTTCATAGTCATGACTTCTATTGTTATTGCACTGTAGTGCAAGAGTGTGTTTGGTATGATTTTGGTTCTTTTATGTTTGTTGGAGATTGTTTTCTGTCTAATTATGTGTCAATGTTAGAGTATGTGCCATGTGGCAATGGGAAGAATGTATATTTTGTTGATTTGGGCTGGAAAGTTCTGTAAAGTCCAATTAGATCCATTTGGTTTAATGTTAAGCTTAGGTCCTGAATATCTTTGTTAATTTTCTGCCTCTATAATCTGTCTAATATTGTCAGTGGAGTGTTGAAGTATCCCACTATTATTGTGTGGGAGTCTATGTCTCTTTGTCTCTTGGTAGGTCTCTAAGAACTTGCTCTGTGAATCTGATTGCTGCTGTGTTGAGTGCGCATATATTTAGAATAGTTAGGTCTTCTTGCTGAATTGAACCCTTTATCATTATGTAATGCCTTTGTCTTTGTCTTTTCTGTCTTTTTTGATCTTTGTTGGTTTTAAATCTGTTTAGTCTGAAATTAGAACAGTAGCCCCTGCTTTCTTTTGTTTTCCATTTGCTTAGTATATTTTCTTTTATCTTTTTAATTTGAGCCTATGAATGTCGTGATGTGTGACATGGGTCTTTTGAGGACAGCATATCGAGTCTTTCTTTTTTATCCAGCTTTCCACTCTGTACATTCTAAGTGGGGCATTTAGCCCACATATATTCAAGGTTAGTATTGGTAAGTGTGAATTTGTTCCTGTCATTGTGTTGTTAGCTGGTTTTTATGTTGGCTTGTTTGTGTGGTTGCTTAACAGTGACACTGGTCTGTGTGTTTAAGTGTGTTTTTGTACTAGCTGTTAGCAGTCTTTCCTTTCTATATTTAGTGCTCCTTTCAAGATCTCTTGTAACATATGTCTGGTGGTAACAAATTTCTTATCTAAAAATGATCTTATTTCTTCTTCACATAGGAAATTTAGTTTGATTAGATATAAAATTCTTAGTTGAAAATTTTTTCTTTAAGAATGTTGAATATAGGTCCCAATCTCTTCTGGCTTATAGTTTCAGCTGAGAGGCCACTGTTAGCCCGACAGGGTTTCCTTTGTAGGTGACCTGCCCTTTCTCTCTAGAAGTCTTTACATTTTTTCTTTTAACTTTGGAAAATCTGATGATTATGTATCTTGAGGATGAACTTCTTGTTTAGAATCCTGCAGGAGTTCTCTATAATTCCTGAATTTGACTGTTGGCCTCTCTAACAAGATTGGGGAAGTTTTCATGAACAATAGCCTGAAATATATTATCTACATTTTTCACTTTCATCCCCTTCCTCTAAAGGATGCCAGTGATTTGCAGATTTGGTCTTTTTACATAATCCGATACTTCTTGGAGGTTTTGTTTATTCCTTTTTATACTTTTTTCTTTATTTTTGTCTTACTGCCTTATTTCAGAGAACTACTTTTCAAGTCCTGAGATTCTTTCCTTAGCTTGGCTTATTCTGCTGTTGATACTTGTAATTGCATTGTGAAATTCTTGTATTGTGTTACTTAGTTCTGACCCATTAAGTTCTGTTTTATACTGGCTATTCATACTTCAGCTACTGTGTTACTTTATTGTGATTCTTATTTTCCTTGGATTGGGTTTTGTCATCCTCCTGAATCTCAATGAAAAATATGGAACACTTCACAAATTTTTGTGTTATCCTTTTACAAGCGCCATGCTAATCTTCTTTGTATCATTCCAATTTTAGTATATGTGCTGCCAAATTGAGCATGATAGTGTATTTCCAACAAGATCTTTTTGCTAATATCAATTTATATAACAAATTAGTAAAACCATATTATTTCCATTTTAACAAGTATCCTGCTGGGAATGGTGGCTCATAACTGTAATCCTACCACTTTGGGAGACCAAGGCAGGAGATTTGCTTAATCTCAGGAATTCAGTATCAGCCTGGGCCCCATCTCTACAGAAAATAAATTTACAAAACATTAGCTGAGTGTGGTGGTGTATGCCTGTAGTTGGAGCTACTGGGGAGCCTGTGGTGGAAGGACCACTTGAGCCCAGTAGACTGAGGCAACAGTGAGCCATGATCATGCCACTGCACTTCAGCCTGGGTAACAGAGCGAGACCCTCTCTCAAAAGCAAAACAAAGAAAACAAATATCCAAGTTCTTGTGTGGTATCAATGTTGCTAATTTCCATTCACATAAACACTATGTTATTGTGTCCTAATGTTTTAACATTATTTTAAAATATTTGAAGTTAGTGCAATGTTGATATTTTTACAGAGTCATGATATTTTTATTTTACTTTACCAATCATAAAATTAATGATAATTTGTGAAGAGTTTATTGCTAATTAAGCTTATAAACCAAAAAATTTCCAAGGCAGGTCTCAATCAATTTAGAAGTTTATTTTGCCAAGGTTAAGGACATGCTCAGAAAAAATAAACGCGGAATTATAGAAACAGTCTGTGGTCTGTGCCTTTCTCCAAGGATGCCTGAGGGCTTCAATATTTAAAGGGAAAAATTGGGCTGGAGGAGACAGATGGAGGGTCTGGTAATCCACATGTTGCGAGAGAAAAAGGAGCGGGTGGAGGAATAGTCAATTTTGTATTTGTCTCATGCTCAGTTAATCAGCACATTACATAAGATAAGGTGAACATAGAGTAACTACCTGTAGAGATATCTAATCTTTCCCCTGTATCTATCTGCTTAGGAACAAAAGAAAAGGCAGCTTCTTGCATAATCCAACTTTTGGCTTAACTTTTTTTCTGTTGGCATAGTGAATTAGGTTCCAAAGTTTTTATTTTCCTTCACATTTCTCCCCCTTCTTTTTTAAAAAATGAAATCTATAAGAGAAACCATTTTAGAAGAAAATGAGTTTCTGGTCTTGGGTTTTGTCTGATCTCTCATGACTAGGGCATTTATTCTTGCATGGAAAGGTACCACATTGTTAGTCAAGTTCATTTTTAGTAGATTGTAAAATCTCATGTCTCACCAAAAAAAGTAGGGAGAGGAAAAGAGAAAGAAAACAGAAAAATGGAGGAAATAACAGACGTAAAAAAGAAAAACAATGCTTGAAAACTGATATAAGCTGTATGACTCTGAAGTCCATACATCAGTACTTATATATGTAGGAAGGTATGAAAATAGTTTATATATGTATATATAAATAGGCTGCTGTTATTTTCCTCTGAAGTTCAAATTGTCTAGCTTCAGGTCACAGGGTCTTAAGAAAAACACAGCTTAATTTTTAGTAATTTTAAATCAGGAAAAATGAGGAAAAAGGTAAAGAAAGAAGAAAAATATCTAAAACATAATTTTGAAGACTTGTAGCCAGAGAAAATCTTACAATTCAGTTAAAATTGTAGAATATAATAAAAATTTGAAATGCAGTAGGCAAGGCTAGAATCAAATAACAGGTGTATTATAGTTTATTATTGAGAGATAATTTTCCTTTCTCCAATTTCCCATTCTATTAAAGATAAAAATTACAGTAAAACAATTTATTTGTAAAATAAGTTTTAGTTATATTATACTTGGCTTGATTATTTGCATAAAGTGCAGCAAGAATAATAACTTGCCGTATAGGCTCACTTGTTTTCTTAAATTGGCTTTGTTGAAACTTTTTAAATAAAAATTCTAGACCTTTTGAAAAGAAACAAACCCAGGCAAAGATTTATCTGTGCCTGCCAATACCTGTGTGAATTTAGTACATGCTTTTGTTTTTGAGGTCCCAAGAAAACTTAGGGTTCCTGGGCCTGTTATTAACTGACATTCTTTACTTACCACGGGTAAGTAAAGGAAAAGGGATGCTGCCAGCTCTTCCAAGGTTTTTTATCAGCTCTATAGGTCAGCCTCATTTTCTCAAGAAAATCTGAAAATATATTATTCCAGCCAAAGCCTTGGTAAAATAACCAGTGTCTCCAATTATTCCCTGTTATAAAAGAAATCAGATTTTTATTGAACTTATCCAAACAACTATATTGTCATAATTTAAGAATACTCACAAAATAGTTCCCAAATTTTGGAGAAATTAGGTTGAGAGAAAGAAATTATGTTTCAAAATTTGCTTATGAGAGTGTATTTTACCTCATTGTTAAAAGCCATAAATAGCTTAAAATATAGAAATTTGTCTTGACTCTGAAAGGTAAAACAAAAAGAATCAGCAAATGTTTTAAATAAAAAGTCATAAAAGATTATTTTAATCTTCTGTTTAGTTCATACAATTCACTCCTGCTCTGCTCAGTATTAGATCAACAATCCTTATGAATACATAATCTCTCTATGGGAGTCATGAAAGTTTTTCTCTATATCTCAATAGCATAATCTCTAAATTTATTAGAAATTAATATTTCAGAGTACTCTTTAGAGATTAATAGCTGATTATAAACTGCCCAAAAAGAATCAAAGTTAAAATAAGTGTGAATTATAAAAGTTTTAGAACAGCCCTGGTTAAAGACACAACTGCTCAGGGCACATGAGCTCACACCTGTAATCACAGCACTTTAAGAGGCCAAGGCGGGTGGATAACTTGAGGTCAGGAGTTCAAGACCAGCCTGGCCAATATGGTGAAACCTCGTCTCTACTAAAAATACAAAAATGAGCCAGGTGTGGTGGCATATGCCTATAATCCCACAAGTGAATCTTGTGCCTCAGCCTCCCAAGTAATTGGGATTACAGGCAAGCACCACCATGCCTGGCAGATTTTTGTATTTTTAGTAGAGAGGGGGTTATGTCATGTTGGCCAGGCAGGTTTCAAACTCCTGGCCTCTTGCAATCTAACTGCCTTGGCCTCCCAAATTGCTGGGATTACAGGCATAAGCCACCATGCCTGGCTGAATGCCTATTATATAATATAACATTAGATTCCAAATTATATGTTTATTTTCAATTATTAAATTACATTTACCTAATTAATTTTTTAAATAGTTTGCCTAGATTATTTATTAAAACTGTGATAGTCATTATTTAAAATTACTTTTTGATTAACCATTCTTATAGCCCATGAATTTTAGGCATTTAGGTGCTTGGGTGATGGGTGCACCAAAATCTCACAAATCACCACTAAAGAACTTACCCATGTAACAAAATACTACCTGTACCCACAATAATGTATGGAAAAATAAATAAATACATAAATCCTAAAAACATAAATAAATAATTTAAAAAGAATAGCTACTCCTGATCACTTTTGGTTTCCATTTGTATGGAATGTCTTCTTTCACACCTTTTCTTTTAGTTTATATGAATTCTTATGTGTTAACTGAGTCTCTTAAAGACAGCAGATATTTGGTTTATAATTTTTTTTTTTTTTTTTTTGAGACAGAGTCTCGCTCTTTTGCCCAGGACAGAGTGCAGTGGCACAATCTCGGTATAATTTTTTATTGATTCTGATAATCTGTATCTTTTATGTAGAGCATTTAGGCCATTTACATTCAATGTTAATATTGAGATACGAAGCACTGTTCAATTCATCATGTTAATTGTTACCTACTTTGTTTGTATTCATTATGTTATTATTTTATAGGTCACATGAGTTTTGTGATTTTAAAAGGTTATGTTTTGGTGCATATTGAGCTTTTGTTTCAAGATTTAGAAATCATTCTAACATTTCTTGTAGGGCTGGTTTGGTAGTGGCATATTCTCACAGAATTTGTTTGTCTAAAAATTAATTTATTTCTTTTTCATTTGTGGAATTTAGTTTTGCCTCATACAAAATTATTTGCTGACAGTTATTCTGTTTAACAAGGCTAAAGATATAAGCAAAATTATTTCTGGCTTGTAAGGTTTCTGCTGAGAAGTCTGCTGTTAGTGATAGGTTTTTCTTTATAGGTTACCTAATGCTTTTGTCTCACTGCTCTTAGAATTATTTTCTTAATATTAACTTTAGATATACAGATGACTATATGCCTTGGTGATGGCTTTTGTAATGAATCTCCCAGGATTTAACTGAGCTTCTTGTATTTGGATATCTAAATTTCTCGCAAAGCCAGGAAAATTTCCCTCAATTTTTCTCTCAAATTTTCAAATTTTTGCTTTCTCTTCTCTTTCAGAAAAATAAATTATTTTTATGTTTGACCATTTTACATAAGCCCATATTTTTTGATACTTTTTTCATTTCTTTTTATTATTTTCATATGCATTTGTCTGATCGTGTTAATTCAAAAGCCCTATCTTCAAGCTCTGAAATTTTTTCTTCCACTTGTTTTAGTCTATTGTTAAAGCTTTCCAATGCATTTTGTAATTCTCTAAATGTATCTTTTATTTCCAGAAGTTCTGATTAGTTTTTATTTAAGATATCTAGCTGTATTGGTTTGTTCTCATGCTTCTAATAAAGACAATACCTGAGATTGGGTAATTTATAAAGAAAAATATGTTAAACGTACTCACAGTTCTACATGGCTGGGGAAGCTTCACAATTATGGCAGAAGGTGGAGGAGGAGCAAAGCCATGTATTACATGGTGGCAGGCAAGAGAGCATGTGCAGGGGAACTTCTCTTTATAAAACCATCAGATCTCATAAGACTTATTCACTATCAAGAGAACAGCATGGGAAAAAACCCACCCCCATGATTCAGTTACCTCCCACTGGGGTTTTCCCATGACATGTGGGGATTATGGGAGCTACAGTTCAAGATGAGATTTGGGTGAGGACACAGCCAAACCATATCATTCCACCCCGGCCCCTCCCAAATATCATGTCCTCACATTTCAAAACCAATCATGTCTTCCCAACAGTCCCCAAAAGTCTTAAGTCATTTAGGCATTTATTCAAAACTGCACAGTCCAAAGTCTCATCTGAGACAAGGCAAGTCCCTTCCACCTGTGAGCCTGTAAAATCAAAATCAAGTTAGTTACTTCCTAGATACAATGAGGATGCAGGCATTGGGTAAATACACCCATTCCTAATGGAAGAAATTTGCTAAAATATAGGGACCACAGGCCCCATGCATGTATGCAAATCAATATGACAGTCATTAAACCTTAAAGTTCCAAAGTAATCTCCTTTTACTCCATATCTCATATCCAGGGCATGCTGATGCAAGAGGTAGGCTGCCACAACCCTGGCTTCACAGGGTACAGCCCCACTCCTGGGTGCTTTCACATGCTGGTGTTGAGTGTCTTTGGCTTTTTAGGTACACAGTGCAAGCTGTAGGTGGATCTACCATTTTGGGGTCTGGAGGATGATGGCCATCTTCTCATAGCTCCACTAGGCAATGCCCCAGTTGGGGACTCTGTGTTGGGGGTTCAACCCCACATTTTCCTTCTGCACTGCCCTAGCAGAGGTTCTCCATGAGGGCCCACCCCTGCAACAAACTTTCCTGGGCATCCAGGCATTTCCATACATCCTCTGAAATCTAAGTGGAGGTTCCCAAACTTCAATTTTTGATTTCTGTGCACCAAATGCTCAACACTACATGGAAGCTGACAAGGCTTGGGGCTTGCACCTTCTGGAGGAATAGCCTGAGCTGTATCTTGGCTTCTTTCAGCCATAGCTGGAGCAGCTGGGACTCAGGGCACCAAGTCTCTAGGATGCACACAGCAGGGGGGTCCTGGGCCTGACCCATGAAACCATTTTTTCCTCCTAGCCCTCCTGACATGTGATCGGAGTTGCTGTCATAAAGATCTCTGACATGCCCTGGAGACACATTCCTCATTGTCTTGGTGATTAACCTTGGATTTCTCATTACTTATGCAAATTTCTGCAGCAGGCTTGAATTTTTCCCCAAAAGTTGGGTTTTTCTTTCCTACCACATGGCCAAGCTGCCCATTTTCCAAACTGTGATGCTCTACTTCCTCTTGAACACGTTGTCACTTAGAAATTTCTTACATCAGATACCCTAAATTATCTCTCTCAAGTTCAAAGTTCCACAGACCTCTAGGGCAGGTGCAAAATACTGCCAGTTTCTTTGCATAGCAAGAGTGACCTTTACTCAAGTTCCCAATACATTCCTCATCTCCATCTGAGTCCACCTCAGCCTGGACCTTATTGTCCATATCACTATCAGCATTTTGGTCAAAGCCATTCAACAAGTCTCTAGGAAGTTCCATACTCTCCCACATCTTTGTATCTTCTGAGCCCTCCAAGTCTCTAGGAAGTTCCAAACTTTCCCACTTTTCTTATCTTCTTCTGAGCCCTCCAAACTATCCCAAGCTCTCCCTGTTACCCAGTTTCAAAGTCACCTCCATATTTTTTAGTATCTTTACAGCAGTTCCCCATTACCTGGTACCAATTTACTGTATTAATCCATACTCATGCTGCTGATAAAGAGATACCTGAGATTGAATAATTTATAAAAAAAAAAAAAGAGTTGACTCACAATTTCACATAGCTGGGGAGGCCTCACAATCATGGTGGAAGGTGAGAAAAGAACAAAGGTATGTCTTACATGCTGGAAGGAAAGAGAGAATGGGAGCCAAGTGAAAAGTGAAACACCTTATAAAACCATCAGATCTCATGAGACTTATTCACTACTATGAGAACAGTATAAGGGCAACTGCCCCCATGATTCAATTATCTCCCACTGGGTCCCTCCCACAACATGTGGAAATTATGGGACCTACAATTCAAGATGAGGTTTGGGTGGGGACAAAGCCAAACTATAACACAGATGTAGACCTTCACAGAAAAATAGTGGAGGACTGTAACACTCCACTGACAGTATCAGACAGATTATCAAGGTAGAAAATTAACAGAAATATTTAGGACCTGAACTCAATATTGGACCAAAATGATCTGATAAACATCTTTACCCCAAAACAAGAGAATATGCATTATTCTCATTGACATATGGCACATACTCTGAACTCTACCACATAATTGGACATAAAATAATCCTCAGCAGGAGGTTCCAAGATGGCCAAATAGGAAGAGCTCCAGGCTACAGTGCTCAGGGTGAGTGACACAGAAGACGGGTGATTTCTGCATTTCCGGGTTCATCTCACCAGTTACCGGGTTCATCTCACCAGGGCTTGTCGGACAGTGGGTACAGCCCATGGAGTGTGAGCCAAAGTAGGGTGGGGCATCGCCTCACCTGGGAAGTGCAAGGGTTCAGGGAATTCCCTTTCCTAGCCAAGGGAGGCCATGACAGATGGTACCTGGAAATTTGGGATACTGCCACCCTAATACTGTGCTTTTCCAAAGGTCTTAGCAAATGGCACACCAGGAGATTATATCCCACGCCTGCCTTGGAGAGTCCCACGCCCAGGGAGCCTCACTCACTGCTAGCACAGCAGTCTGAGATCAAACTTCAAGGCAGCAGCGAGGCTGGGGGAGGGGCGTCCACCATTGCTGAGGCTTGAGTAGGTAAACAACGCAGCTAGGAAGCTCAAACTGGGTGGAGCCCACTGCAGCTCAAGGAGGCCTGCCTGCCTCCGTAGACTCCACCTCTGGGGGCAGGGCATAACTGAACAAAAGGCAGCAGAAACTTCTGCAGACTTAAATGTCCCTGGCTGACAACTTTAAAGAGAGTAGTGGTCCTCCCAGCATAGAGTTTCAGACTGAGAATGGACAGACTGCCTCCTCAAGTGGGTCCCTGACCCCCGAGTAGCCTAACTGGGAGACACCTTCCAGGAGTGGCCGACTGACACTTCATACAGCCAGGTGCACCTCTGAGATGAAGCTTCCAGAGGAAGGATCAGGCAGCAACATTTGACGTTCTACAATATTTGCTGTTCTGCAGCCTCCACTGGTGATACACAGGAAAACAGAGTTGAGAGTGGACCTCCAGCAAACTCCACCAGAACTGCAGTTGAGGGTCCTGACTGTTAGAAGGAAAACTAACAAACAGAAAGGACATCCACACCAAAACCCCATCTGTATGTCACCATCATCAAAGACCAAAGGCAGATAAAACCACAAAGATGGGGAGAAACCAGAACACAAAAGCTGAAAATTCTAAAAATCAGAGTGCCTCTTCTCCTCCAAAGGAATGCAGCTCCTCACTAGCAATGTAATGAAGGTGGATGAAGACTGACTTGGACGAGTTGAGAGAACAAGGCTCCAGACGATCAGGAATAAGAAACTTCTCCGAGCTAAAGGAGGATTTTCGAACCCATAGCAAAGAATCTAAAACCCATGAAAAAGATTAGACAAATGACTAACTAGAATAAACAGCATAGAGAAGACCTTAAATGACTTGATGGAGCTGAAAACCATGGCACAAGAACTATGTGATGCATGCACAAGCTTTGGTAGCCAAATCAATCAAGTGGAAGTAAGGCTATCAGTGACTGAAGATCAAATGAATGAAATGAAGTGAGAAGAGAAGATTAGAGAAAAAACAGTAAAAAGAAAGAACAATGCTTCCAAGAAATATGGGACTATGTGAAAAGACCAAATCTACATCTGATTGGTATACCTGAAAGTGACGGGAAGAATGGAACCAAGTTGCAAAACACTCTGCAGGATATTATCCAGGAGAACTTCCCCAACCTGGCAGGGCAGGCCAACATTCAAATCGAGGGAATACAGAGAACACCACAAAGATATTCCTCGAGAACAATAACTCCAAGAAACAGAATTGTCAGATTCACCAAAGTTGAAATGAAAGAAAGAATGTTAAGGGCAGCCAGAGAGAAAGGTCGGGTTACGCACAAAGAGAAGCCTATCAGACTAACAGCAGATCTCTCAGCAGAAACTCTACAAGTCAGAAGAGAGTGGGGGCCAATATTCAACATTCTTAAAGAAAAGAATTTTCAACCCAGAATTTCATATCCAGCCAAACTAAGCTTCATAAGTGAAGGAGAAATAAAATACAGACAAGCAAATGCTGAGAGATTTTGTCACCACCAGGCCAGGCTTACAAGAGCTCCTGAAGGAAGCACTAGACATGGAAAGGAACAACCAGTACCAGCCCTGCAAAAACATGCCAAATTGTAAAGACCATCAATGCTAGGAAGAAACTGCCTCAACTGATGAGCAAAATAACCAGCTAACATCATAATGACAGGATCAAATTCACACATAACAATATTAACCTTAAATGAAAATGGGCCAAATGCTCCAAATAAAAGACACAGAATGGCAAATTGGATAAAGAGTCAAGACCCATCAGTGTGATGTATTCAGGAGACCCATCTCAGATGCAGAGACACACATAGGCTCAAAATAAAGAGATGGAGGAAGATCTACCAAGCAAATGGAAAACAAAGACAAACCAGGGGTTGCAATCCTAGTCTCTGATAAAACAGACTTTAAACCAACAAAGATCAAAAGAGACAAAGAAGGCCATTACATAATGGTAAAGGGATCAATTCAACAAGAAGAGCTAACTATCCTAAATATATAAGCACCCAATACAGGAGCACCCAGATTCATAAAGCAAGTCCTTAGAGACCTACAAAGAGACTTAGACTCCCACACAATAATAATGGGAGACTTTAACACCCCACTGTCAACATTAGGCAGATCAATGAGACAGAAAGTTAACAAGGATATCCAGGAATTGAACTCAGCTCTGCACCAAGCGAACCTAATAGACATCTAGAGAACTCTCCATCACAAACCAACAGCATATACATTCTTCTCAGCACCACATCTCACTTATTCCAAAACTGACCACATAGTTGGAAGTAAAACACTCCTCAGCAAATGTAAAAGAACAGAAATTATAACAAACTGTCTCTCAGACCACAGGGCAATCAAACTAGAACTCAGGATTAAGAAACCCACTCAAAACCACTCAACTACGTGAAAACTGAACAACCTGCTCCTGACTGACTACTGGGTACATAACAAAATGAAGACAGAAATAAGGAAATAAAGATGTTCTTTGAAACCAATGAGAGCAAAGATACAACATACTAGAATCTCAGGGACACATTCAAAGCAGTGTGTAGAGGGAAATTTATAGCACTAAATGCCCATAAGAGAAAGCAGGAAAGATCTAAAATTGATACCCTAACATCACAATAAAAAGAACTAGAGAAGCAAGAGCAAACACATTCAAAAGCTAGCAGAAGGCAAGAAATAACTAAGATCAGAGCAGAACTGAAGGAGATAGAGACACAAAAAACCCTTCAAAAAATCAATGAATCCAGGAGTTGGTTTTTTGAAAAGATGAACAAAATTGATAGACCGCTAGCAAGACTAATAAAGAAGAAAAGAGAGAAGAATAAAATAGACACAATAAAAAATTGTAAAGGGGACATCACCACCGATCCCACAGAAACACAAACTACCATCAGAGAATACTATAAACACCTGTGTGCAAATACATTAGAAAATCTAGAAGAAATGGATAAAGTCCTCGACACATACACCCTCCCAAGACTAAATCAGGAAGAAGTTGAATCCCTGAATAGACCAATAACAGGGTTTGAAATTGAGGCAATAATTAATAGCCTACCAACCAAAAAAAGTCCAGGACAAGACAGATTCACAGCCAAATTCTATCAGAGGTACAAAGAGGAGCTGGTATCATTCCTTCTTAAACAATTCCAATCAATAGAAAAAGAGAGAATCTTCCCTAACTCATTTTATGAGTCCAGCATCATCCTGATACCAAAGCCTGGCAGAGACATAACAAAAAAAGAGAATTTTAGACCAATATTCCTGATGAACATCGATGCAAATATCCTCAATAAAATACTGGCAAACAGAATCCAGCAGCACATCAAAAAGCTTATCCACCATGATCAAGTGGGCTTCATCCCTGGGATACAAGGCTGATTCAACATATGCAAATCAATAAATGTAATCCATCATACAAACAGAACCAAAGACAAAAACCACATGATTATCTCAATAGATGCAGAAAAGGCCTTCAACAAAATTCAACAGCCCTTCATGCTAAAAACTCTCAATAAATTAGGTATTGATGGGACATATCTCAAAATAATAAGAGCTATTTGTGACAAACCCACAGCCAATATCACACTAAATGGGCAAAAACTGGAAGCATTCCCTTTGAAAACTGGCACAAGGCAGGAATGCCCTCTCTCTCCAATCCTATTCAACATAGTGTTGGAAGTTCTGGCCAGGGCAATCAGGCAGGAGAAGGAAATAAAGGGTATTCAATTAGGAAAAGAGGAAGTCAAATTATCCCTGTTTGCAGATGACCTGATTGTATATTTAGAAAACTGCATCATCTCAGC
Organism: Pongo pygmaeus; assembly: GCF_028885625.2. NCBI lineage: Eukaryota > Metazoa > Chordata > Mammalia > Primates > Hominidae > Pongo > Pongo pygmaeus. The sequence goes on along the minus strand of NC_072396.2, from coordinate 84,460,320 downwards.
CCAAAATCTCCTTAAGCTGATAAGCAACTTCAGCAAAGTCTCAGGATACAAAATCAATATGCAAAAATCACAAGCATTCCTATACACCAGTAACAGACAAACAGAGAGCCAAATCACGAGTGAAACTCCCATTCACAATTGCTTCAAAGAGAATAAAATACCTAGGAATACAACTTACAAGGGAGATGAAGGACCTCTTCAAGGAGAACTACAAACCACTGCTCAACGAAATAAAACAGGACACAAACAAATGGAAAAACATTCCATGCTCATGGATAGGAAGAATCAATATTGTGAAAATGGCCATACTGCCCAAGATAATTTATAGATTCAATGCCATCCCAATCAAGCTACCAATGACTTTCTCCACAGAATTGGAAAAAACTACTTTAAAGTTCATATGGAATCAAAAAAGAGCCTGCATTTCCAAGACAATCCTAAGCCAAAAGAATGAAGCTGGAGGCATCATGCTACCTGACTTCAAACTATACTACAAGGCTACAGTAACCAAAACAGCATGGTACTGGTACCAAAACAGAGATATAGACCAACAAAACAGAGCCCTCAGAAATAATACTACACATCTACAACCATCTGATCTTTGACAAACCTGACAAAAACAAGAAATGGGGAAAGGATTCCCTATTTAATAAATGGTGCTGGGAAAACTGGCTAGCCATATGGAGAAAGCTGAAACTGGATCCCTTCCTTACACCTTATATAAAAATTAATTCAAGATGGATTAAAGACTTAAATGTTAGACCTAAAACCATAAAAACCCTAGAAAAAAAACCTAGGCAATATCATTCAGGATATAGGCATGGGCAAGGACTTCATGACTAAAACAACAGAAACAATGGCAACAAAAGCCAAAATAACAAATGGGGTCTAATTAAACTCAAGAGCTTCTGCACAGCAAAAGAAACCACCATCAGAGTGAACAGGCAACCTACAGAATGGGAGAAAATGTTTGCAGTCTACCCACGTGACAAAGGGCTAATATTCAGAATCTACAAAGAACTTAAACAAACGTACAAGAAAAAACAAACAACCCCATCAAAAAGTGGATGAAGGATATGAACAGACACTTCGCAAAAGAAGACATTTATGCAGCCAATAGACACATGAAAAAATGCTCACCATCACTGGCCATCAGAGAAATGCAAATCAAAACCACAATGAGATACCATCTCACACCAGTTGGAATGGAGATCATTAAAAAGTTAGGAAACAACAGGTGCTGGAGAGGATGTGGAGAAATAGGAACACTTTTACACTGTTGGTGGGACTGTAAACTACTTCAACCATTGTGAAAGACAGTGTGGCGATTCCTCAGGGATCTAGAACTAGAAACACCATTTGACCCAATCATCCCATTACTGGGTATATACCCAAAGGATTATAAATCATGCTGCTATAAAGACACATGCACACGTATGTTTATTGTGGCACTATTCACAAAAGCAAAGACTTGGAACCAACCCAAATGTCCATCAGTGATAGACTGGATTAAGGAAATGTGGCACATATACACCATGGAATACTATGTAGCCATAAAAAAGGATGAGTTCATGTCCTTTATAGGGACATGGGTGAAGCTGGAAACCATCACTTTCAGCAAACTATTACAAGGACAAAAAACCAAACACCGCATGTTCTCACTCATAGGTGGGAATTGAACTATGAGAACACTTGGACACAGGAAGGGGAACATCACACACCGGGGCCTGTTGTGGGGTGAGGGGAGGGCGGAGGGGGGGAGGGATAGCATTAGGAGATATACCTAATGTAAATGATGAGTTAACAGTTGCAGCACACCAACATGGCACATGTATACATATGCAACAAACCTGCACATTGTACACATGTACCCTAGAACTTAAAGTATAATAAAAAATAATAATAATAAACAAATAAATAAATAAATGTGTTAATGTTGGCAAGTTAAAAAAATAATAATAATCCTCAGCAAATTTAAAACAGTCATAATTATACCAAACATAGTATTGGACTGCTGAGCAATAACAATAGAAGTGAAGACTAAGACAATTCCTCAAAACAATGTAATTACATGAAAATTAAACAACATACTCCAGAAAGATTTTTGGGTAAAGAACAAAATTAAGACACCAAATCAAAAAGTTCTTTGAAATTAATGAGAACAAAGATACAACATTTCAGAATCTCTGGGACACAGCTAAGGCAGTTTTAAAAGAGAAGTTCATAGCACTAAATGCCCACATCAAAAAGTTAGAAATATCCCAAATTAAAAACTTAAATTCACATCTGAAAGAATTAGAGAAGCAAGAACAAATTATCCCCCAAGCTAGCAGGAGACAAGAAATAACCAAAATCATAGCTACACTGAAGGATATCAAGACACAAAAAAAAACATTCAAAATATCAATGAATCCAGATTTTTTTTAATAGTTTTTTTTTTTTTGAGACGGAGTCTCACTCTGTCACTCAGGCTGGAGTTCAGTGGCATGATCTCAGCTCACTACAAGCAACAAGGCATTCAAGAGGTGACATGACTTATTCTGAAAGCATTCAGTTACATGCATAGAGATGGTTGTATGTTTAAAAGGGAAGCAGGGCATAAAAGTTAGGAAAATTTGTAGCCTGACCATGAGGTTTAAAAGAAAAACTCATTTTCTGGAAAGGAATTCAAGCTTGCTGCAGAAAGTTGCATAAGTAACAAGGAGCCAAATATTAATAGCCAACACAATGGGGAAAATGTCTCCAAGCCATGTCAGAGATCTTCACAGCAGCCCCTCCCATCACATGCCCAGAGACCTAGGAGGGAAAAATGGTTTCATGGGCTGTGCCCAGAGCCTCGCTACTCTGTGCAGCCCTGGAACATGGCACCCTGCATCTCAGCTGCTTCAGTTCCAGCTGTGGCTAAAAGGGGCCAAGGTACAGCTTAGGCAATTTTTTCAGAGAGTGCAAGCCACAGGCCTTGGTGGCTTCCATATGGTGTTGGGCCTGCAGGTGTGCAGAAGACAAGAGATGAGGTTTGGGAACCTCTGCCTAGATTTCAGAGGATATACGGAAACACCTGGATCTCCAGGCAGAAATCTGATGCAGAGGTGGAGCCCTAATGGAAAACCTCTGCTAGGGCAGTAAAGAAGGAAAATATGGGGCTGGAGCACTCACACAGAGTCCTCACTGGGGCACTGTCTAGTAGAGCTGTGAAAAGAAGGCCACCATCCTCCCAACTCCAGAATGGTAGATCCACCAACAGCTTGCACCATGCACTCAATGCCAGCCTGTAAATGTGGCTGCAGGGACTATAGCCTGCAAAGCCACAGGGGTGGAGCTGCCCAAGGCCGTGGGAGCCCACTCCTTGCATCGCATGCCTTGGATATGAGACATGGAGTCAAAGGAAATTTTGGAGCTTTAAGATTTAATGACTGCCCGGCTGCATTTTGGACTTGCATGGGACTTCTCTAGCTCCTTAGTTTTGGCCAAGTTCTTCCAATTGAAATGGGAACATTTATCTAATTCCTGTACTCTCAGTGATTCTTGGAAGTAACTAACTTGCTTTTGATTTTACACGTTCATAGGAACAAGTGACTTGCCTTGTCTCAGATGATACTTTAAACATGGACTTTTGAGTTAATGCTGGAATAAGTTAAGACTGGGGGACTGTTGGGAAGGCATGATTGGTTTTGAAATATGAAAACAACATGAGATTTGGGAGTTCCACATGGCTGAAGAGGACTCACAATCATGGCGGAAGGTGGAGGAGGAGCAAATGCATGTCTTACAAGGTGGCAGGCAAGAGAGCATGTGCAGGGGAACTTCCCTTAAAAAACCCTCAGATTGCCAGGCATGGTGGCTCACCCCTGTAATCCCAACAGTCTGGGAGGCCAAGGTGGGTGGATCACCTGACGTCAGGAGTTCAAGACCAGCCTAGCCAACATGGCAAAACCCTGTCTCTACTAAAAATACAAAAATTAGCCAGACGTGGTGGTGGGCAGCTGTAATCCCAGCTACTCGGGAGGCTGAGGCAGGAGAATCACTTGAACCCAGGAGGCGGAGGTTGCAGTGAGCTGAGATCACACCATTGCACTCCAGCCTGGGCAACAAGAGTGAAACTCCGTCTAGAGAAAAAAAATACCATCAGATCTCATGAGACTTATTCACTATCACAAGAATAGCATGCGAAAAACCTGCCCCCATGATTCAATTACCTCCCACTGGGTCACTCCTATGACACATGGGGATTATGGGAGCTAAAATTTAAGATGAAATTTGGGTGAGGACACAGCCAAACCATACCACTATGTCTTTAGAAAATTTTAAATTCATATCTTAAATTTTAAAAAAAATTTTATGTTGGTTTTCATCTTTCTCTGGCATCTTTTTCAGTAGCTTAATAATCAATCTTTTGAATTTTTTTATCTGGTATTTCAAAGATTTTGTTCTAGTTTAAATCCATTGCTGCAGGGCTAGTGTGACCTTTTGGGGGTGTTATAGAACCATTTTGCCATATTCCCTAAACTATTTTACTGGTTTCTTCTCATTTGGGTAGACTATTTTTTTTTCAGTTATTCTTGAATTTATTTTTTATTTCACTGTTTTTTTTTTTTTATTTTTTCCCCCATCCTTAAGGACGTGACTTTAATATTTACAGTTTATTGTAGCCTAATTTGGCTCTTGGTGCTTTCAAGCGTAAAGACTGTATGAGTTCCTTGATTAGAGAAAGTCTCTATAATGATTTCCTCAGATGCCGGTTCTAATAGCTATGTGCTTGGTGTTTAAGCATGTTCACTGTCTCCTATAGTGTATAAATGGCAGAGGTCTCTTGAAACATCTCTTTCTCCCACGGTGTATATTTATTTATTTATTTAGATATTCCTCAGTATTTTATTTACTGGGTTGAATAGTTTAGGCTTCAGGCCAATAGTGGAAGTGTCCACAGTTATAAATTGGCTGTGGCTAAAGCAGGTGGGTAAATGCAATATCAAATGGTGGGAAGAGGTCCTGGTCTTGACAGAGGTGGCTGGGAAAGCTTTCAGTGAAATGCACTGAGGTCTTATCGGAGAGAATGGCCAGAGCTTCCTCACCTATTTTGACAAGCCAGCAGAGAAGCTATCCACCTCCCAGACACACTCCTGACCCCATGCTGCAGCTGTTCAAGTCATACAGGCATCTCTTTTATACGCAGAAATGTTGATGTTCCAAGTAGAGAAGAATTGTGACTTTACCTCTCATGCAAGCCTGCACCTGGAGGGTGCTCTTCCTGTGGGGTTGCAGTCACCTTGAAGTGTTCTAAAGAAGCTGTCTATAGGTGCACCCACACCAAGCTTTCATGGGAAAAGCACCAGCTATGTCTGCAGTAGTAGACGAGGGGATAAAGAAGTCCTGTTCTCCAAGACCCTTCAGGAGCACCAGGGATGCCTGACTGTTGGGGTAAAGCTGCAGCCTTTCCCTGATAAGCCCAGCACTGCAACTATGCCTCTGCTGAAAGAAACCTTCCACCAGCAGAAAGATCTGAGACTCAAGGCCTGCTGTCCAGGTTCTTTTTTCTCATGGGGTGTTCCCTTGATGTGGTAAACTTCCCTGTCTCCCTAGGAGTAGAATACCTGAGAGCCAGACTACTTTGAATGCTGTTTCTCCTTTGGGTCTGGTCACCCAGTGGTGTAGCTGCCACACTCCAGGCTGGTGCTAGAGGATGTCTGCAAAGGATTCAGAGATGTTATGTGTCCTCAAGTCTCCCAGTATCAGGTACCAGCACAAGCTCTAATGATAGTGGCAAGAAAGTGGTGTAGACTCTGAGATTCCTTGGTTAAAGATAGTCTCAGTGTGTTGGCTTTCTCAAATACCACTTATAGTAGTAATTAACAAGTTACATGGACAGACTCAGTACCTCCTGTTTAGCCACGGTGGTGCAGGATATGGTAATAGCTAAGGTCATGTACACGATTTCTCCTTCCTGGGCTCAGTGCTATTCTACCTGGAGATGCTGTAATGGACTGTGTTGGCTGACCCTCAGCCAGGAGGTGACGCTTTCAAAAGAGCAGTAGCTGTGGTAGTAGCAGTGGAATTTATGCTTGCCTTATGGTACCCAGGGTCAATACTCTGGTTTCTCAGGCGATAGGCAGGGCTATAAATCTCCCAAAAGTTTCTGTCCTTCATGTTAAGCTACCGGGGGTGGGGGCGGTGGAAGGGCAAAGCCAGGTTGGGGCTGGGTCAGGCAGGTCCCTGCTCAGATTCTCCAGGTGTAGAGCAAGCAATGGCCCCTGTGAAAGTCAGGGGGTGCAGTTTCTGGCCACTGGGGTAATGTTTCACAGAGGACCATAACTCTCTGCTGCACAGAAGAGTTCAGGCAGGAAGTGGGGAGTACCAGCTGGTAGTAAGTCTCACCCAGCTTCCACGCACTTAGCAAGGCAGATCTCCCACACGCAGTTTTCCACTACCCACAGCAAGCTAAGTTCCAGGTTGTCTACACTCAGAACTTAAAACTGCCCCAGGTCATAAGCTTTCCCCATGGAGACAGAAACCACTGCATTCAGGCCACCCTCTCCCAGTCTGCTAGCACAGCCAGGGCACCCAGCTCCTGCATTTGTGGCTGCAGCACACTTTCCACTCACCTCCTGGTTCTGGCCAAGGGGCTTCTGCCCCACTAAAGGTTACAGCATAAAATTAAGTTGGGAGCTCCTTTCAACCTGTGACCACTGCCTGAGTTAGTTGGCAGATTTCTGTGAGGTCTCTTGTGAGGCAGGATAAGGAACGGCTTCCTTGGACCATGCTGAAGATGGGAATGCATGCAAGGCTCTTCCCACCGCCATTCCTACTTTTATATTTCTCACCACTCTCTTACTCAGTTCTGGCACAGCGTAGGGTTAAGGCCTTCCCCTGTGGTCTGGATTTCCATTTTCCCCAGTGGGGGTGTATATTCTGGAGGCAGTCTCTCTCCTCTCACATTCTGGGGACTTAACAGTTTTTCACCTGGCTCATGGTGTAGGTGGCAGCCTGCTGCTTCTTTCAAATAATCTATGGGTTTTAGTTTTCCCGTTAAGTTCCTGCATTGTTTCTTGGGGGAAAAAGTTCACAAGGTGAATATCTACACACTATTTTGTGTTTTCAAGTGGGAGAGGCATGCGAACACTGCCTTGAATCTGCCATCTTGGGGGGAAAAAACCCACAGGAGATTTTAATGGAAAAATCAAAACTGGGCTGATAATATTTTTATTTTAATTTATAAGAAAGACATAAAATCTTCCAGGTAAATCAAAAAGAAAGAGCAATCCTCTGAATTATTCTGATTCATACATTTCGACCTGAAATTGGAGGAGAGTAGATGGTACTAAAGTAAGCCTAAGAAGTTCTAAAGCTTATCAACATCAGGCTATCTCTGCATATTGCCAGGCATGTGGTTGGAAGCTGAAATAGTCAAACACCCAGATGTTTGGCTAAACAACATCAGATTTCTAGATATTTAGGAATCTCCAAATTTTTAAATGCTTTGTTTTCAGTTTCACTTCACATTTAGGTGTTACATGGAATCTTGAATACAGAAAGGAAAGAGTGGAGAAAATTTTTCATACAAACTCTAGGCATTTAATTCTGTACTAAGAGAAAAAGACCTACTGGAGATCAAGCATGAATACTGGGAAAGTTACACACAGTATAACCAATCACAAATGAGCAATTAAGCAAACAAACAAGCAAGCAAAACCCCAGCTATACCATAGCCAAAGCACGAGCAGCTTTGCAAATACCTGTTATTGAAACAACCGAAGTCAAATTGGACTGATCCACAACATACAAAGTCACTTATACTAATGGGAAAGTCAGTATTACGTGGTGGTTAAGATCAGGAATTTTCAAATTACCAAGACCTAGGTTTAAATTCTGGCTCTGTAATCTTCATTAGCCTCAATTTCTTCACCAGTAAATAGGGATATAAATAGGTCTTGCCTCATAGGGCAATGTGAACATTAATGAGATAATGCATTTAAAGTCCTTAGCCTAGTGTTTGACATATATAGTGAATACTTGATATATGTTAGCTTTAAAAAATGATATGAGCTGTTTTGTAAAATTTTAACATAATAGGAAGCTAGTATGACTATTTTCACGCATGGATTCGTCTTTGTAATTATTCACAATAATCTCATTTACCTACAAATGAGTCACACACCTGTAGATAAATAGAATTTTGATGAATTAGAGACATTATAATTTTTATTCCAAACGAAAACTTATGCAACGCTGTCAACAAAATTTAAATATATCTAACATAGCAAGATTTTACTATTGCCTAAAACATATTTTGCAAATAAGTTATCATTCCCCATTTGTACTTAAAGAACCTTTATCTGAATAAAAATGTTTTTAGAGATAGCATCATACTGTTAGATAATGGAGATTCAAAAGAGATATTATAAAATTTTACATCTCATATTATGATATCTTGGCTTTAAAATGTTACTAAATAAAGACATACAATATAGAAGAGGGAATAAAGAATAAATTACAATTAAAGAATATGCTCATATTCATTCAAATCAAGTAACTTGCAAGTTCAATTAAACAGAAAGCACCCTGAGTTCATTTTATGTACTGGATATATTTTTTTAAAGAGATAATCAGTAAACAATATCATACCAAAGTTATACTTTTTTTAAAAAAATAATTTTCCAAGAAATGTCATGTGGGCCAAAAGAGTAATACATTCCAAATTTCTGTACTCTATAATGAAGTCTGCTGTTCATATATGCATCCTAAAGCTCTAGAAGAACTCATTAACTCACCACCAGTTATTCCTCAAGATCCCTAGCCAATTTGCCTTCTTAGCTGTAAGGGGGAGGTTTAGTAAGAAGTAGCTGGAACTGGAATTCTCAATATTTAATTTTAATAATCTATATAAACTATATGGGAGTACCAAAAAAAACTTATTCAGCTAATTAATTTGAATATGCTTACTCTCAACAAACCATATTGTATGTACTAGAATTTACGATGTTGAATTAGCCATAGTAAAACATTTTCAAATTGCTTGTCCTCCTCATTTCAAAATGATAGAATTAAAAAGGCTACTATAGTAGGCAGCTTCTAAGAAGGCCCTCAATGATCCCCACCTCCTGGTATACACATCTTTGTGTCTACTCTCCTCCCCTTGAATGTGGGCTGGAATTCATAACTTGCTTCTAACAAACAGGATACAGCAATAGCAATGGAATGTCATTTCCAAAATTAGGTTACAAAGAAACTGTGGCTTCCATCTTGTATACCTTCTCTTTAATCTCACTCACATGCTCTGAGGGAAGCCAGCTATCATATTGTGAGCATCCCTATGGAGAGGCCCACATGGCAATAAACTGATATCTCTAGCCAACAGCCAGGCAGAATCTGAGGCCTGCCAGGAACCATGTGAGAGAAGTTGGAAGCAAGACATTCCCAAGTTGAGCTTTGAGATGACAGCAGCTGCCAACATTTTGAATGCAACCTTGTAAAAATCCCTGAGTCAGAGGCTTTCAGCTAAGCTATGCTCAGATTCCAGACCCACAAAAACCATAACACAAATGATTATTTGTGTTACGGTTGATTGTATAAGCCTCTAAGTTTTAGGGTAATTTATTACACAGCAATAGATAAATAATATTGCTACTGAAATCAATAATACACCAATTGCAGAGATTCACTGGAGTCCAGGTTTTATTTTCACTCACTTCCATATTTTACCCATTTGTTTCTAAGAGCTATGATAATGACATTTTAATTGTTTATATTTTGTTTCCATCATTGATTTCTGATATAGGTGGGTGCACAGTTTAGAAAGTTCATGAGCAGTATCTTTTTCACTGACAACTGAATCACATATACTTTTTCTTTTTTGTCTCTATGCAATTTATAAAACATAGAGGAAAATCTCCTTAGGTCTATAAAGGTGCTGGGTAGAATGAGGAAAAGGAACGGGTGATTACACAAGATAACCTTTAAGTTCCTTTCCGTTGCTGAAATTCTATGACTCTGTGAGAAGGAGAATTTTTTGTCATGTTCTTCTCATCCTCCTCCTCTTCTTCTCCTGCTCTCCGCTCATCAGCAATGTATATGTTCAATATGAACTACACGGCTCCTTTTTGGAGGTGAAAGGCTAGAAGCATCTGTGCTCAGGTAGTCTCCCAAGTATGCAGCTGTCACTGTTCAGTACCTAATGTGGCAACTGCCAGAGCAACCTGGAAAGGTGCCAACTTCTGCTGAAAGGCTGCTGCAGTTGGGCAAAAGCCTGGTTGGAGCAGAAAATCTCATAGAGTATATTATAGAAAGAAAGTGCTTTTCTGCCCTTGACAGTTACGGTAGGCATATTGTTGCAAGGTTTGCATTTATGAGGGGATAATCAGGGTAAATATTTTTCTATAATAATGATAACTTGCATTTATCTAGTGCTTTATGCTTTGGGGTTGGTCAAGCAAGAAAAGTGCAATAAAGAGATTAGATCAATTGCCCATATATATACACAGCTGTGACCTAATCTTTAGACCTGAGTCAAGCCCAGAACTTGTCTTTAGATTCCTGGTTCGCTGACCTTTAATTATTGTGAGGCTCTCTCTGTTTTAAACACAATATTATTTTCTAGGAAGGGATAATAAGTCAATCAAACAAATTGCTAATATAAAAACATTGTTCTATATTTTTTAAACAGATGGATCATTATGTCATAGTTTTATTTAAAAGAAAATTTAATTCCAATATAAACAAGATGGTAGTCAACTTCAACTTGAATGGCCATAACTCAAGGATGAAACACCAATGGTTTTGCAAAGTTTTATAAAATGATGTACAAGAGTCTAAAGGTAAAATAGTAGGGCAATTTATTTAAAGGAGTTAGCACAATAATTAACTCAAAATTTATTTCTAATATCCTGAGAATATTTGCATTCTGATATCTCAGTTGGCCTCTCAAAGTAACATCACTACATCACAATTTTAAATACGCCCTTTAATTAACTGATATTGTGAAATAACAACTGGAGGAGATCTGCAGCCTGAAATACCTTGGAGCATTAAAACAAGTAAGAGGGTTTTATTGAGTACACATGGATATATGTGTATTTAAGGATGAATGGTGGGAGGAGGGAGAGAATTCAAAAACTCCTTATAGGGTACTATGCTTATTACCTGGATGATAAAATAATCTGTACACCAAACCACTGTGACACACAATTTACTTATATAACAAAACTGGACATGCACCCTTGAACCTAAAATAAAAATAATAAATAAATAAAACTTTAAAAATTAATAAAGTAATAAGGTTTTGTGGTTGGTCATTTTTAATAACCAAATGCATTCTCTCATACATATACGTTTTTAATTCAAGAAATAAAATGTATGGTGTTAAATTTTTTAATATTATCTTTATTGTAGCAGCATTTCAAAACAAAAAAAAAGCCTAAGTAATATCAAATGCTAACCTTCACTTTATGCCAAATTCACTTCTAATCATTGCTCATTGGTGGAGATTGTTTACCTATTTTTAAAAATCAGTATTATATAATTTGTTATTAAAATGTAATTAGATTTCAAATTATCAGTACTAACGATTGGTACAAATAAAAAATTAAATACTCAATGTTGGTTAATTTAAACATTTGCTGGGTGAGTAATTCTTTCAAAATAGCAGCTTAATACAAGATCTTATCTAGTAGAAATCATACACAAAAACAACAGAGACAGTTAATCTTATCTTTCAAGTTGGTACTCAACTTGAAAATTTTGAATATTTAGACACCAAGGAATTGGCATCATTGACCTTCAGTGTTAGAGTGGGAAGCAGAGCAATAGTGGAGGATTAGAGTTGTAGAAGTAGTCAGTTCCTTAAGAAGACTAGAGAACTAGAGAATGGTAGGATATTTAAGTAGAAAGAGATAAAATGCAATGATAGCTTTTTTTTAATTTGAATATAATTCAAAACCTTTTTAAAAACACAAGTCAAAAGATCTTTTTTTGGCCTAGAATATTTTATGTATGAATTTAAATTTAATACTACTATGAAATGATAAATATAATAGTAATAAAATATATGATACATAAGTAAAATATTTTGTCTTTAAAATATTCACAACACATCTGTGGAATATGCATAAAGAAAATTTAACTCTAGGTGCCCTATGTTTTTAATACCTTCATTTTATAAATGACATACAGATCGTCTAGCATATCAACAGGATTCTGAACATCTAATACCAATTAATGGCTAGCTGCCATAACACAGATATGAGAAATGGGATCAGTACATGGCATAACAGATGGTATTATTCCATACAGATGGTGCTTTGTGCTATATTAAATTAATTTGTAGAACTTAGAAACATATATTTATGTTTTATGGTGCCAGTATCCTATAAATTGTGACACAGATAAAATATAATACAGAATTTGGAGACAAAGGAGGGTGTCTTGTTGACTAAGAATATTTTTTGGTAGCTGCTAGACTAAAAAGTGATTTTTGGTTATGGAGCACCACCTAGAGGAAATGAAAGAAAAAGTCCTTAAGCAAGAATGGAGTAAAATGAAAATCAAATTTAAAACAATCACATAAAAACCCTAAGGAACCAGCAACTTTAGTATTATATATAATTTTGAAGTTCTACCATCATCCAACCATCAATCATTTCTATTTTAAAAGTAACTTTTTAAAATTATTTTTTCCATAGGTTATTGGGGTTACAGGTGGTATTTGGTTACATGAGTAAGTTCTTTAGTAGTGATCTGTGAGATTTTGTTGCACCCATCACCTGAGCAGTACACACTGCACCCTATTTGTAGTCTTTTATCCCTCAACCCCCTTCCCACCCCTCCCCCCAAGTCCCCAAAGTCCATTATATCATTCTTATGCCTTTATGTCCTTACAACTTAGTTCCCACATAGCAGTGAGAACATAACGATGTTTGGTTTTCAATTTCTGACTTATTTCACTTAGAATAATAGTCTCCAATCTCATCCAGGTCACTGCAAGTGCCATTAATTCATTCGAAAAAGTAAAGTCTTTTTTTTTTTTTTTTTGAAAAAGTAAAGTCTTAGTAGTGTTTTATATGATGGTTTATTTATAATTTCTATTTCTGAGGAGTTTTCTACAACACAATTCTTTTCAGAATGGTAGAGCTGAAAAGGACTTTAGAAATCATGTGGACCACTTTCTTCCTTTTACAGGTGAGGAACATGAGGCTCAGAGTAGAGAAATAGCTTTCTCAGGGTCTTAATTACATTAATGATAGGACAAGGACTAAAATATATAGAGTCCTTTCTCATTCTAACACACTACCCTTTAAACTGTATCATGCTGAATAAACAGACGTTACTTTTGATTGAACAAAAGATCAACAAGACTACTGAAACTTCTCTAATCCTACTAAAATGTCTACCACAGAGTGACTATATCCTTATCCTCCTAACACATTTTTAAAACACATCTATTTGTATGTAGTGGAAATCAATCTTTTTTCCCTTCTAGTTTAGAAACCTGTTAGAGCTGAATAACTGATGAGTTTTTTGGTAGGTTATAACATTAAGCAACATAAAAACTGAGATGTGGAGTATAAAATGGATAAAATTAGTAACTGTTTACCCGATGTTAGAATGAGAACTTTTTGATCCACTACCCTCCACTGGTAATAATAATTAATATATAACTCATTTCTGCTGGAGAATTACTGAAATGAAAGAAACGTCGGTCCATGTGATTAGTAGAAAGTACACTGGTTTTGTTGTCAGAGATCTGGATTTGAAACCCAAATACACCACAAGCTGCATAAATTTGGACAAGTCATTGAGGTGTCCTAAACCTCAGTGTCTTCACATGCAGAAGAAACTTCTAATAATACCAACTTCTAAGGGCTGTTATGGGAATTAAAGTGAGATAATGCCTGCAGAACCCTTAGCATAATGCATGGCTAAGAAATGTTTACTTCTAATTGAGAGAAAAGCAATGCCAAGAATTAGTAAATTTCATATTAATTTTTAAAAAACAAATGAAGATTTCTTGAGTATAATGCTCCCTGCCAAAAAACTGACTGTTATGTGGGTGGCGGGGGTGGGGGGTACTCAGACCTCTGTTAAAATGCAAATGTAGGAGTCCTATTTTGAATATTGGAATCAAGGTCATTGGGGTTATTTTTTAACATAAAACTGCATACCATGAATCTCAGAATAGAGTTGCAATGGTTCTCAATCAGGGTTATTTTCTCCCCAGAGGATATTTGGCAATGTCTGGAGACACTTTTGGTTGTCCAACTTAGGTAGGAGTGTGGTACAGACATCTAGTGGGAAGAAATCAGGAATGCTGCTAAACATGCTACAGTGTACAAGACAGCCCCCACCTGTCATACACACACACACTAAATTATGCACCCAAAAATATCAACAGTGACAAGGTTGAGAAACCCTAGATTATGTATGAAAGTCACAGTTTATCCGAAACTAATAATGAATACAAGTTTGATAAATATTTGAAGTATTTGCTGAGATAGGCACTTGAACAAAATAAAAGTTTCATTCATAAAGTCTTAAAAATCCGAATATATTATGCCATTTAATATATGGAACATATATGGAACATATGTTCCATATACCTGAAAATGTGACTACATCACCTAGGGATATTTGTAAAGAACTTTATTAGCCTAAGACTTTCAACTGTCCATCTTGATTTTTTTTCATTTCTAGTTATTCTAAATAGAAACAGATATATTATATTATAAAACTTAGATCACAGCCCCAGGCTTCAAGTAGCTTGCAATCTGCTGAAAAGGTAAGACATGCATTCAAGAAAGTCTGCTATTCAAGAGTCCTATCTCATTCACCCCTATATCTCTTGTGCTCGGCACAGCAGCTTGGAATACAAAATACTCAATAAATAGTCTTAAATGGAAATAAAACAACTAGGGATCAAGGTCCAAGAGTATAGGGTTAAGTGAAATATTAATAAATAATTAATGTTGTAGAATTGAGAGAAGGGAAAAATCTGTATAACTTTAGTAGTAGAAGTAGTTCAGGAAAGTTTCCTTTAAAGAGGTACATGTTAAATAAAAGATAAAATTGTAGGCAATATAAATATAAAAGTAGACAACTTGAAGTTCTAACTTCTGCTTGCTTAAGTTTAGTCACTCTCCCCTTAAACTCTATAGTCTGGCTAATTGATCTGAAACTATATGGTCTGAACTAATTGAATTTCACCCCAAAACATCATGTTCTCTATGACACTTAGGCTTTTATACATGCTATTTTTTCTGTCTGGAACTGACTTTCCAACCTTATCCACCCCTTCAATCTTCTTCACCTGGTTAACTCCTACTCATCATTCAGGTCCCTGCTAGATATTACAGTCTTTGGGAAATCCTCCATGAGCTCCACCAAGATTAGGTTAGGAGTTTTTTTATGTTCCAATAATACTTTCTACTTCAACTGCAGCTCTTGCCACACTGTGTGATAATATTCTGTTTACATGTCAGTGTTCACCATCAGTCAATAAGCTTGCCATGTATAGGAAATGTGCCTTGTTCACATTTGTATTTCAAATATCTACCACATTGCCTAGCACAGAGTAAGCATTCGGGAAATATTTGTTGGATTAAAAAAATGAATAATATAGAACTAAGATGAGGAGAGATGATAGGACTATAAACATAAGTTGGAAGTCATTAAATCAGAGATGGTAGCTAATGCCAAGAGACTATGATTTATCTAGAGAAGAGAGAAAACAGAAAATAGCCAAGGGATAAATATTCACACTTTGGTAATAACAACTAAGAAACATGAAAAGAAATTAGAGTAAATATAGAAAACAGAAGGGACAATTGGAGATTCAGGAAGACAAATGGAATGGTATAGTATCATAGAAGCCTAAGTTAGAATTTCAAGATGATTCTGTCCCAAGCAGCAAAACCACAGGATGGAGAAAGGTGGTTAGATATCACATTTTTTCCACAGTAGCAGTAGGAATAGAAGCCTGATTGAAGGGATTAAGGAATAAATTAAGCTAAAAAGGCATAGAGACTTCAGTATGAGTCTTAGTCCAACTAGGAGAGAGAGAGAGAGAGAGAGAGAGAGCACACAGTAATTTGAATAGAGGAAAGTTTAAGATAAAGAATGTTATATATAACAGCAGATGGGAATAATGAGGGATTGGTTAGTAAACAGTAAGGTGACCTTTAAAGAATATAAGAATAGCAAAAATAAGGAGCAACCACTACTTCTAGAGCTGAAATAGAGCACCCAAGGAAGAGCATTCCCATCCCACTCCAGCCCAGGGCTGAGATCCAGACCTTGTTGGAGTGGACACTAACATGAAAGATCAGTCACTGTGGCATTACGCTGGTGGAACTTGCTAGAAATTAATCCTTTAGGGATTACTGGAAAATCACCCTCTAAGGAGCCTGGGAAAGCTAATCATGCCAATGTGTCTCATTTGGAAGCTGTCTGCTAGAATAATGCCTGAGGGGCAAGGAGTGTCAGTGGAAACTCTGGGAGGTGAGCACTGAAGAAGCTGCCCATGGTGCAGAAGCTGGGCAATGGGGAAGCTACCATATGCTTTAGGTGTCTGCAGACAAAATCTCCAGTGAGAAAGACTGTAGAGAAACTGATGTCTTCATGTGACAGCCAGATTTTGTTGGGGGTGATAAACAGGTTTTAAGACAAAATGAAATTTGCCTACAAAGAATCAGGGGCTTCATAAAGCACCTTACTAAGAAGAAAAAGAGAAAATATAGGACAATTGAGAGTAAAATGGAGTGGGGATGTGTTGAATGAGTATTTGTATCTTGAAAGAGGTAACAGCAATAAGAGACTTGCATCTTCATTGAATGGATATTGAAAATTTAAATGGAAGAAGTCATGGGATGGAACTAAAGATTACAGTCATAGAATTTTACAGCTAGAAGTACATTCACTGTATAGATATTTTTTTAAAGCTTAAAGAAATTGGTGATTTTTCCACAGTTGTACAATTAATGAAGGAGCCAGGATTAGAACAAAAGTTTTCTGACCCTCACAGTATTACTCTTTCTACTGCATCATGCTGGAAAGGGCTATTTTGAGAGAAGTAAATTACTAATTAGCTCATCAGAATTTCAAAGGATACACATAAAATGCACTTTGATGATGTTAGCTCAGGTGGGAAGCAAGGTTACTCAAACTAAGAAATTCACATCAAACATACTTGTAGAAAGATTTTAGTATCGTAATGCACTTTGAAGAAAGGGTAGGTACTTGAGGACTAGTGATTTAACTTTAGCTATATTATTTAAAATATAAAACAATAGGCTGGGCATGGTGGCTCACACCTGTAACCCTAATACTTTCGGAGGCCAAGTCAGGAGGATTGTTTGAGCCCAGGAGTTCAAGACCACCCTGACCAACATAGTGAGACACTGCCTCTAAAAAAATAGTTAAAAATTAATGGGGCATGATGGTGCGCATTTGTAGTCCCGGCTACTCGGGATGCTGAAGTTGGAGGATGGCTTGAGCCTTGGAGGTCAAGGTTGCAGTGGGCCATGATCACACTGTGCCCAGCCTGAGCATCTCTTAAAGATGAAAAACCAGTGCTGTGGCCAAACTCTCTGCCTGGATATGAAGAAGCCATCCCAAGATGAGTGGGGTTGCGAAGGAAGCCATCATGGTCCTGAAAAAGAGCCTAAACCAGGCCTGCTAAGTCTGAGTTTGGAGCAGCAGAGACCCCCGTTGGTGTGAGTTCCTGGAATATCACTTCCTAATAGGAGGTGAAACTCATTGAGAAGATGGATGACCACCTGACCCACCTCTACAGGCTTGCAGGCCCCAGACCTGGCTGGTCAAAAACTTCTTGTTGACAACTTGGATTCTCCCAAGCCCAGTGACTTATGACACCCAACAGCCTTTCCATGATCCTTCAACAGGAGGTTGTGCCAAAGCCACTTTCTCCAGTGTAAGACAGCTTTTTAACCACCCTAGAACTCTCTCCTAGTTGGTAGACCAAATGAAAACAATAAAACTTCTTTTTTTCTGCCATAAATAATATAGACAGACAGGTAGATAGGTGATTGAATAAAAGATATGTTTTTTAAATAGCTTTCTTAGTGCCTAGCAATAACCAATTGAAACAATATAAATTGGTGAGAGAAGAAGACCTCTTTCAGAGGTCTTAACAGAGCCCTGATATTTACCAGGCCTTGGGCAAGCCATTAAATCTCTTGGAGTCTTAATTTCCTTATCTCTAAAAGGAGCATAATAAATGCCTACTACACAGAATTCTTGTGAGAAATATAAATAATACATGCAAACGTCAAGGCCAATGCTTAGCACATAATGGGTACAAAACAACATCGATCTATCTGAATTCCAAAAGAATTAACATTATTGAGTGAATTAAAATTTTAACAAGGAATATGCAGAATCTTTGTAAAGAAAATTTCACTGAAACATATAAATGTGTAATTAAGTGAATCAAGAAACATGACAGTAGCCACTGAGTGGGATAAATGTTAATAAATAAATAAATAAAGCAAATGGAAAACAGAAAAAAGCAGGGGTTGCAATCCCAATTTCAGACAAAACAGAGTTTAAACCAACAAAGATCCAAAAAAACAAAGAAGGGCATTACCTATAAAGTGTTCAATTCAACAAGAAGATCCAACTACCTAAATCTCTATGCACCCAACACAGGAGTACCCAGATTCATAGAACAAGTTTTTAGAGACCTACAAAGAGACTTAGATTCACACAAAATAATAGTGGGAGACTTCAATGCCCCCACTTACAGTATTAGACAGATTAAGGCAGAAAATTAACAAAGATATTCAGGACCTGAACTCAGCACTGGATCAAATGGATCTGATAGACACCTGAAGAAGTCTCCACCCAAAAACAACAGAATATACATTCTTCTCATCCTCACATGGCACATATTCAAAAATTGATCCCATGATTGGATATAAGACACTGAATGACTTTTGAATAAATAATAAAATTAGATCAACAATCAAGAAGTTCTTTTTTTTTTTTTTTTTGAGATGGAGTTTCACTCTTGTTGCCCAGGCTGGAGTGCAATGATGCAATCTCCGCTCACCGCAACCTCCGTCTCCCAGGTTCAAGCGATTCTCCTGCCTCAGCCTCCCGAGTAGCTGGGATTACAGGCATGTGCCACCACCCCCTGGCTAGTTTTTGTATTTTTAATAGAGATGGGGTTTCTGCATGTTGGTCAGGCTGGTCTCAAACTCCTAATGTGAGGTGATCCACCTGCCTCGACCTCCCAAAGTGCTGCATTTACAGGCGTGAGCCACCATGCCTGGCCAAGTTCTTAAACCACCAATGACATTCTTCATAGAAATAGAAAAAAACAATTTTAATTTATGTGGAACCAAAAAAGAGCCCAAATATCCAAGGCAATTCTAACCAAAAAACAAAGCTGGAGGTATCATCTTACCCAACTTTATACTACAGGGTTACAGTAATCAAAACAGTATGGTACTGGTACAAGAACAGACACATAGATGAATGGAACAGAATAGAGAGCCCAGAAGTAATGACACACACCTACAATTATCTTATCTTTGACACAGCTAACAAGAACAGGAAAAACCAAGATAGAACTCCCTATTCAATAAATGATGCTGGGATAACTGTCTAGTCATATGTAGGTGATTGAAACTGGACCCCTTCCTTGACTTAAATATAAAACCCAAAACTGTGAAAACCCTGGAAGACAACCTAGGCAATAATAACATGTTGGACATAGGAATGGGCAAAGATTTGGTAATGAGGATGCCAGAAGCAATTGCAACAAAAGCAAAAACTGACAAATGGGATCTAATTAAACTAAAGAGCTCTGCACAGCAAAAGAAACTATTAACAGAATAAAGAGACAACCTACAGAATGGAAGAAAATTTTTGCAAATATGCATCCAACAAAGGTCTAATACCCAGCATCTACAGGGAACTTAAACAAAATTACAAGAAAAAAAACATTGAAAACTAAGCAAAGGACAAGAATAGGCACTTTTCAAAAGAATACATACATGTGGCCAACAGGCAAATGAAAAAAAAGCTCAATATCACTGACAATTAGAGAAATGCAAATCAAAACCACAATGAGATACCATCTCGCACCAGGCAGAATGGCTATTACTGCAAAATAACTGGTGTGGGAGTGGTTGCAGAGAAAAGGAATGTTTATACACTGTTGATGGGAATAAAAATTAGTTCAGCCATTGTGGAAAGCAGTATGGCGATTCCTCAAAGACCTAAATACAGAAATAACATTTGGCCCAGCAATCCCCTTATGGCAAATAAACCCAGAAGAATATAAATTGTTCCATCATAAAGACGCATATACATGTGTTTATTGAAGCACTATTCACAATAGCAAAGACATTGAATCAACCTAAATGCTCATCAATACTAGACTGGATAAAGAAAATGTGGTAGATACATACCATGGAATACTATGCAGCCATAAAAAAGAACAACATCATGTCCTTTGCAGGAACATGGATGAAGCTGGAAGACATTTTCCTTAACAAACTAATGCAGGAAGAGAAACCCAAATACCACATGTTCTCACTCATAAATGGGAGTTAAATGATGAGAACACATGGACACATAAAAGGGAACAACAAACACTAGGGCCTATTGAAGGGTGGAAGGTGGAAAGAGGGAGAGGATCAGAAAAAAATAACTAATGGATACTAGGCTTAATACCTGGGTGATGAAATAATCTGTACAATAAACCCCTATGACACAAGTTTACCTATATAACACAACTGCACATGTACCCCTAAACTTAAAATAAATTTTTTTTAAAAAAAGAAACATGACAGTAGTCACTAAGTAGTATAAAAGTTAAGTAAATAAGTAAATAGAAACATGACAGGCTGAGTGCAATGGCTCATGCCTGTAATCCCGGCACTATGAGAGGCCCAAGTGGGAGGATCACTTGAGGCCAGGAATTTGAGATGAGCCTGGGCAACACAGCAAGACCCCATCTGTAAAGAAAAAAGAAAGAAACATAACATACATAGCACAACAATTGCAGTCAATACCCTCGATGTAAAATATGAGAGTGGAGAAGAAAAACATGACAAAATTTTTCTGAGGTTTCTCTGAAAAAACAAATAGAAGATAATGGCTTAAAAATGAAAAAGAGAAAAAAATCTTATGTGTGAAAGCTAGCCTTGTCAGATATTAAAATTTAATGCAACCTACAATGATTAAATTAAAATAACATTGGTACCAGGTCAATGGAACAGAACAAACAGTGAAGAAACAGACCTTAGTATAACACTTTAATAGATGGCAAAGAGAGTATGATGCAACAATTGTGAAAGTAAAGATATTTAATAAATAACGCTGGAACAACTGATTGGCTATTTCATAAACAATCCTCTCACATCATATAAAATAAATTCCAGCTGGATAAAAAGTAGTTAAATTTTCTTAATACAAAAAAATCAAATTATAAAAATTTAAAATAGTAGAAAAGAAAAGTTGATTATGCAATAAATTTCAGGATGAGGGGTCACTTTCTAAGTTTAGGAACAATGGGAAATAAATTATAAAATAAAACAATAGATAGGATAGAATTTTATAAATTTCATCATTAAAAACAGCATAAATCAAATTTTAAAAAGAACAAAATTGGAAAAATTACCTGCAACAAATATTACAGAAATTCATATTTGTTGGTTATAGTCTTAATATATAAGCAGTTCATACAAATTGATAAGAAAAATACAAAAACTCCAGTATATAAATGAATAAGTAGATGATTCACAGGAGATACAATATAAATGTCTAATGAACAAGTAACATGTTTAATTTCACTAAATCAAAGAATTTCAACTAAAAATAGACAGTAACGATTTTATCTAATCTATTAGAAACATATGTATGATGGTTTCATGATAAAGCACTTTCACACACTACTGGAAGAAATAATAAAATTAATGGGATGCGGTGGCATACCTTGTAGTTCCAGCTACTTGAGCAGGAGGATTACTCGAGCCCAGGAGTTCAGGGCTGCAGTATGCTATGATCTTGTCTATGAATAGCTACTCCACTCCAGCCTGAGCAACATAGTGAGATCTTGTCTCTGAAAAAATTAGTGGGAGTATAAATTAGTATATTTCTGAAAAGTAATTTGGTATTATTTTTGGAGAGCTTTTTAAAATGTTCATATTAGGCCAGGCACGGTGGCTCACACCTGTAATCCCAGCACTTTGGGAGACCAAGGTGGGTGAATCAATTGAGGTCAGGAGTTCAAGACCAGCATGCCTAACATGGAGAAATCCCATCTCTACTAAAAAACACAAAAACTAGCCAGGTGTGGTGGCACACCTGTAGTCTCAGCTTCTTGGGAGGCTGAGGCAGGAGAATCACTTGAACCTGGAAGGCAGAGGTTGCAGAGAGCCGATCACATCTCTACTCCAGCCTGGGCAACAGAGCAAGATTCCATCTCAAAAAAAAAAAAAGTTCATATTATTTAACCCAGTAATTTAAGTTTTATGAATCTATCATAAGGACTTAATCCAAAATACAGACAAAGATTAATGTATGATTATGTCTAATAGTACTTTAGTTATGATAACAAAGGGAAATAAACCAACATAGAACATTAAGCTAAAGTAATTATAGTATGTCCAAACAATGTAACTCTTCACAGCTATTTAAAAAAAAGAATAGTTTTTAATGACATAACAAAATATTTATGCCATACTGTCAAATGGAACAAGAGCAGAAATCAGATACTTTTGGAAACAAATAAGGCATAATGTCAGGTTGGAAAGAAATGTGACAAAATACTGAGAGTGGTTCTTTCTGAGTGGTGAGATTTTTCTGTTTTTGTGATAGTGTTGAAATACTTATTTTTTTTTTATTATACTTTAAGTTTTAGGGTACATGTGCACAACGTGCAGGTTTGTTACATATGTATACATGTGCCATGTTGGTGTGCTGCCCCCATTAACTCGTCATTTAACATTAGATATATCTCCTAATGCTATCCCTCCCCCCTCCCCCCACCCCACAACAGGCCCCGGTGTGTGATATTCCCCTTCCTGTGTCCATGTGTTCTCATTGTTCAATTCCCACCTATGAGTGAGAACATGCAGTGTAACTTATTTTTATACTAAAAGGGCGAACATGCTTGCTGTTAAAAGTATATTTAAAAGTTCAGAATATTAAAATTGAAAAGTAAAAGTTTTCTTTCCTCATCCCTACTATAACTCAAATATTCTTACTGTATAGCTACCTGTGCATGCTTTCAAGCATTTTAAATATACTCACAAAACTGTATTATTTTATACTAATAAAAATTTTACAAAACACAGGAGTTCTTACACAAATATGTGTCCCTAAAATGGCTGATAAAATATTACCTTACCATAAATAAAATGATAATATTTTTGAGAAAAACTTGTAATGACAATACTGTCTTCATGAAATATTATTGTGCACCTATGAGCTATTCTACATGCTTAAAATATTACCATATAGAACAGATTAGTATTGGTCATTGCTGTTCAGAAGTTTATAATCTATATTTCTATAGCTTCAGAGTACAGTATTTAATTATTTTAGAGCAAGATCTACAAAATCAGTAATTACAGACAAAAGTAAAAAAGTATTCATTGAATTAATTTGCATAGCCAAGACACCCGGTTTGTCTAGGTTCTGCCACTGTTAATAATTACATGTGTGATTTTGAGCACTTAAGAATGTTGACCTCATCTTCATCTGTAAAATGTGAGGGGTTTTGATTAGATCTTTTTTTTTTATTTGTTTGTTGTTTGTTTGTTTGAGACAGTCTCACTCTGTCACCAAAGCAGGAGTGCAATGGTGTAATCTCTGCTCACTGCAACCTCCAACTCCTAGGTTCAAGTGATTCTCCTGCCTCAGCCTCCTGAGTAGCTGGGACTACAGGCGTGTGCCACCATGCTGGGCTAATTTTTGTACTTTTAGTAGAGATGGGGTTTCGCCATGTTGGCCAGGTTGGTCTCAAACTCCTGACTTCAAGTAGTCCACCCTCCCCGGCCTCCCAAAGTGCTAGGATTACAGATGTGAGCCACTGCACCCCTCCAATTAGATCATTTCTAGAATCACATCTAGCTTTACATTTTCTACATTTTATGAATCACACAGCTGAATTCTACCAGAGGTAAAAAGAATAGCTGGTACCATTTCTACTGAAACTATTCAAAAACATTGAAAAGGAGGAACTCCTCCCTAACTCATTCTATGAGATCAGCATCATCCTGATACCAAAAACTGGGAGAGAAACAACAACAAGAAAACTTCAAGCCAATATCCTTGATGAACATTGATACAAAAATTGTCAATAAAATATTGGCAAATCAAATCCAGCAGCACATCAAAAAGCTTGTCAACCACAATAAAGTTGATTTCATTCCTGGGATGCAAGGTTGGTACAACATATGCAAATTAATAAATGTGATTCATCACATAAACAGAACTGAAGAAAAAAAACCACATGATTATCTCAATAGATGCAGAAAAGAACTTCAATAAAATTCAACATCCCTTCATGTTAAAACCTCTCAATAAACCGCATATTGAAGGAACATACCTAAAAATAATAAGAGCTATATATGGCAAATCTACAGTCAATATCATACTGAATAGGCAAAAGCTAAAAGCATTCCCTTTGAAAACTGGAACAAGACAAGAATGTCCTCTCTCACCACTCCTATTCAATGTAGTATTGGGAGTTCTGGCCAAGGCAATCAGGCAAGAGAAAGAAATAAAGGTATTCAAATAGGAAAAGAGGAAGCCAAACTATCTTTGTATGCAGATGCTATGATTCTATATCTAGAAAACACCATTGTTTCAGCCCAAAAGCTTCTTAAGCTGAAGCAACTTCAGCAAAGTTTCAGGTTACAAAATCATTGTTAAATATTTACTGTCATTCCTATACACTAACAACAGGCAAGCAGAGAGCCAAATCATGAATGAACTTCCATTCATAATTGCTAAAAAAACAATAAAATACCTAGGAATACAGCTAACAAAGTAAAGGACCTCTTCAAGGAGAACCAAAACCTACTGCTCAAAAAAATTAGAGAGGACACAAACAAATGGAAATACATTTCATGCTCATGGATAAGAAGAATCAATATCGTGAAAATGGTAAGACTGCCCAAAGCAATTTATAGATTCAATGTTATTAATTGAATAGTTCCATTAAACTACCATTGACATTCTTCACAAAATTAGAAAAAAAACTACTTTAAAATTCATATTGAACCAAAAAAAGCCCAAATAGTCAAGATGATCCTAAGCAAAAAACGAAAACAAAAACAAAAAAAAAAGCTGAAGGAATCACACTACCTGACTTAAAACTATACTACAAGGCTACAATAACCAAAACAGCATGGTACTAGTACAGGAACAGACACATAGACCAATGGCAAAGAATAGAGAACTTAGAAATAATACCACACACCTACAACCATCTGATCTTTGACAAACCTTACATAAAAAAGCAATGGGGAAAGGACTCCTTATTTAATAAATGATGCTGGAAGAACTGGCTAGCCATATGCAGAAAATTGAAAATGGACCCCTTTCTTACACCTTATACAAAAATTAACTGAAGATAGATTAAAGGCTTAAGTGTAAAACCCAAAACTATAAAAGCCCTAGAAGAAAATCTAGGCAATGCCATTCAGGATATAGGCACGAGCAAAGATTTTAAAACAAAAATGCCAGAAGCAATTGCAACAACAGCAAAAATTGACAAATGGGATCTAATTAAACTAAACATCATCTCTTGCACAGTAAAAGAAACTATCATCAGAGTCAACAGACAACCTAAAAATGGGAGAAAATTTTTGCAATCTATCCATCTGACAAAGGTCTACAAAGAGCATAAACAAATTTACAAGAAAGAAAACAAACAACCCCATTAAAAAGTGGGCAAAGGAAATGAACTGACACTTCTCAAAAGCAGACATTTATGTGGCCAAGAGGCATATGATAAAAAACTCAACATCACTGATCATTAGAGAAATGCAAATCAACTACAATGAGATACCATCTCATGTCAGTTGGAAGACTGGAAGACAGTGTGGCAATTCCTCAGAGACCTAGAGGCAGAAATACCATTTGACCCAGCAATCTCATTACTGAGTATACACCCAAAGGAATATAAATAATTGTATTATAAAGATACTTGTGCACATATGTTCATTGCAGCACTATTCACAACAGCAAAGACATGGAATCAACTTAAATGCCCATCAATGATAGACTAGATAAAGAAAATGTGGTACATATACACTGTGAAATAGTTCTATAAAAAGAAATGAGATCATGTCATTTGCAGCAACATGGATGCAGTTGGAAGCCGTTATCCTCAACAAACTAATGCAGGAACAGATAACCAAACACACATGACAACACTGTAACTGTGGTGTGTAAACCAGTCTTACCCTAACTAGAAAGACTAAACAATAAACCAGTAAAAAAATAATAACTACATTATATATAGATATAAACAGAAACAACAAAAAAGTTAAAAAGCAGGGGACAAAATTAAGGAGAGTTTTTATTAATTTGGCTTTTGCTTGTTTGTTTGTTTATGTAAATAGTGTCAAGTTGCTATCAGGTTAAAAGAATGAGTAGCAAGATAGTATTTGCAAGACTCATCAGAAGCTCAAACCAAGAAACACAAAAAATACACAAAAAATTAAAAGCAAGAAACTAAATAATAGCACCAGAGAAAATCACCCTCACTAAATGAAGATAGGAAGAAAAAAAATGAGACTACAAAACAACCAGAGAACAAATAACAAAACAACAGGAGTAAGTTCTTACTTACTAATAATAACACTGAATGTAAACAAACTAAACTCACCAATCAAAAGACACACACTGAGTGAATGGATAAAAAAACAATACTCACTTATCTGTTTCCTGCAAGAAACACACTTTACCTAAAAACGTGCACATAGACTGAAAATAAATGGATGGAAAAAGATATCATATGTGAAGGGAAATTTTTAAAAAAGCAGGAGTATCCATACTTAGACAAAATAGATTTCCAGACAAAAACTTTAAGAAGAGACAAAGGCAGTCACTATATAATGATAAAGTGCTCAGTTCATCAAGTTCATAAAACAATTTTAAATATATATGCACACAACCCTGGATCTCCCAGATATATAAAGCAAGTATTAATATTATTAGAGCCAAAGAGGGAGATAAGCCCCAGTACAATAATAGCAGCAGACAGCACTGGACAGATCTTCCAAAAAATAAACAAAGAAACATCAGCCTCAGTGTGCAATATAGATCAAGTGCATCTAATAGATATTTACAGAACATTTCATCCAATGACTGCAGAATACACAATTTTTTCCTCAGCACATGGATCATTCTCAAAGATAGACCATATGTTAAGTCACAAAACAAATATAAAAATATTCAAAAATGGAAATAATATCAAGCATCTCCTCTGTCCACAATGGAATAAAGCTAGAAATTAACAACAAGAAAAATTTTGGAAACTATACAAATACATTGAAGTTAAACAACATGCTCCTCAATGACCAGTGGGTCAATGAAAAATTAATGAAGGAAATTGAAAAAATTTTTGAAACTAATAATAATGGAAACAGTACAAAACCAAATTTATGGGATACAGCAAAAGCAATACTCAGAGGGAAGTTTATAGCTAAAAGTGCCTACATAAAAAAAACTTCAAATAAACTATCTAACAATTCACTCTAAAGAGCTAGAAAAGCTAGAAAAAAATCAAAACCAAAAGTTAGTAGAAGAAAAGAAATAATAAAGATCATAGCAGAAATAAGTGAAATGGAAATGGAGAAACAATACAGAAGATAAATAAAACACAAGGTTGATTTTTTTGAAAAGTTAAACAAAATTGACAAGCCTTTAGCCAGACTATGAAGAACAGAAGTTTCAAATAAATAACATCAGAAATGAAAAAGGAGACATTACAACTGACACTGCAGCTATTCAAAAGATCGTTAGTGGCTACTATAAACAACTATATTTCAATAAATTGGAAAACCTAGAAGACATAGACAAATTCCCAGACACATACGACCTACCAAGAATAAAACAGGGAGAAATCCAAGACTTGGAAAGACCAATAACAGGTAACAAGATTGAAGCCATCACAATAAGTCTCTCATTAAAGAAAAGCTCAGGAGCCAATGGCTTTGTGCTGAATTCTGCCAAACTTCTAAAGAACTAATACCAATCCTACTCAAACCAGTTTTTAAAAAATAGAGTACAAGGGAATACTTCCAAACTCATTCTGCAAGGCCAGTAGTACCCTGATACCAAAACCAAAGATGCATCATAAAAAGGAAACTACAGGCTAATATCTCTGATGAATATTAATGCAAAAATCCTCAACAAAATACTAACAAACTGAATTCAACAATAAATTAGAAAGATAATTTATCACGACCAGTATGATTTATTCCTGGGATGCAAGGAGAGTTTAATATATGCAAATCAATCAGTCTGATACATCATATCAATAGAACGAAGGATAAAAACAATCTGATCATTTTAATTGATGCTGAAAAACATTTGATAAAATTCAACATCCCTTCATGATAAAAACCCTCAAAACACTGGGAATAGAAGAAATAAATGTCAACATAATAAAAGCCATATATGACAGACACACAGCTAGTATCCTACTGAGTAGAGAAAAACTGAAAGGCTTTTCTCTAAGATCTAAGCATGACAATAATGCCCATTTTCACCACTGTTATTCAACATAGTACTGGAACTCCTAGTAAGAGCAATCAAACAAGAGAAAGATATAAAAGGCATCTAAATTGGAAAGGAAGAAAGTAGGTCACTTGAGCTCAGGAGTTTGAGACCAGCCTGGGCAAAATAGCGAGACCCCTCTCTACAAAAAATACAAAAATTAGCCAGGCATGGTGGCACGCACATGTGGTCCCAGCTACTCGGGAGGCTGAGGCAGGAGAATTGCTTGAACCTGGGAGGTGGAGGTTTCAGTGAGCCAAGATTATGCTATTGCACTCCAGCATGGGAGACAGTAGTAGAATTCTGTCTCAAAAAAAAGGACAAAATATTTGAATAGACATTTATCAAAGAAAACATACAAATGGCAAACAGACATGAAAATGTGCTCAACATCATGGATCATCAGAAAAATGCAAATCAAAACTACAATGAGATATCATCTTACCCCAGATAAAATGGCTTTTATCCAAAAGTCAGGCAATAGAAAATGCTCACGAGGATGTGGAGAAAAGGGAACCCTTGTACACCATTGGTGGAAATGTAAATTTACATTTACATTTGGAATGTAAATGTACAACCACTATGAAGAAGAGTTTGGAGATTCCTCAAAACTAAAACTTGAGGTACCATATGATCCAACATCCCCACTGCTGGATATATACCCCCACCCAAAAAATAAATATATATATTGAAGAGACATCTTCACTCTTATGTTTGTTGCAGCACTTTTTTAAATAGCTAAGATTTGGAAGCAACCTAAGTGTCCAGCAATAGATGAATGGATAAAGAAAATGTGATACATATGCACAATGGAGTACTACTCAACCATAAAAAAATGAGATCCTGTCAATGCGGGCTCTTTTTTGGTTCCATATGAACTTTAAAGTAGTTTTTTCCAATTCTGTGAAGAAAGTCATTGGTAGCTTGATGGGGATGGCATTGAATCTATAAATTACCTTGGACAGTATGGCCATTTCCACGATATTGATTCTTCCTATCCATGAGCATGGAATGTTCTTCCATTTGTTTGTGTCCTCTTTCATTTCATTGAGCAGTGGTTTGTAGTTCTCCTTGAAGAGATCCTTCACATCCCTTGTAAGTTGGATTCCTAGGTATTTTATTCTCTTTGAAGCAATTGTGAATGGGAGTTCACTCATGATTTGGTTCTCTGTTTGTCTGTTATTTGTGTATAAGAATGCCTGTGATTTTTGCACTTGATTTTGTATCCTGAGACTTTGCCGAAGTTGCTTATCAGCTTAAGGAGATTTTGGGCTGAGATGATGGGGTTTTCTCAATATACAATCATGTCATCTGCAAACAGGGACAATTTGACTTCCTCTTTTCCTAATTGAATACCCTTTATTTCTTTTTCCTGCCTGATTGCCGTGGCCAGACCTTCCAACACTATGTTGAATAAGAGTGGTGAGAGAGGGCATCCCTGTCAATCAAGCCAAAAGAACAAAGCTGGAGGCATCACGCTACCTGACTTCAAACTATACTACAAGGCTACAGTAACCAAAACAGCATGGTACTGGTACCAAAATAGATATATAGACCAATGGAACAGAACAGAGCCCTCAGAAATAATACCACACATCTACAACCATCTGATCTTTGACAAACCTGACAAAAACAAGAAATGGGGAAAGGATTCCCTATTAATAAATGGTGCTGGGAAAACTGTCTAGCCATATGCAGAAAGCTGAAACTGGGTCCCTTCCTTACACCTTATACAAAAATTCATTCAAGATGGATTAAAGACTTAAATGTTAGACATAAACCATAAAAACCCTAGAAAAAAAACCTAGGCAATATCATTCAGGACATAGGCATGGGCAAGGACTTCATGTCTAAAACACCAAAAGCAATGGCAACAAAAGCCAAAATTGACAAATGGGATCTAATTAAACCAAAGAGCTTCTGCACAGCAAAAGAAACCACCATCAGAGTGAACAGGCAACCTACAGAATGGGAGAAAATTTTTGCAACCTCCTCATCTGACAAAGGGCTAATATCCAGAATCTACAAGAACTCAAACAAATTTACAAGAAAAAAACAAACAACCCCATCAACAAGTGGGTGAAGGATATGAACAGACACTTCTCAAAAGAAGACATTTATGCAGCCAACAGACACATGAAAAAATGCTCATCATCACTGGCCATCAGAGAAATGCAAATCAAAACCACAATGAGATACCATCTCACACCAGTTAGAAAGGCAATCATTAAAAAGTCAGGAAACAACAGGTGCTGGAGAGGATATGGAGAAACAGGAACACTTTTACACTGTTGGTGGGAATGTAAACTACTTCAACCATTGTGGAAGACAGTGTGATGATTCCTCAAGGATCTGGAACTAGAATGACCATTTGACCCAGCCATCCCATTATTGGGTATATACACAAAGGATTATAAATCATGCTGCTCTAAAGACACATGCACATGTATGTTTATTGTGGCAGTATTCACAATAGCAAAGACTTGGAGCCAACCCAAATGTCCATCAATGATAGACTGGATTAAGAAAATGTGGCACATATACACCATGGAATACTATGCAGCCATAAAAAATGATGAGTTCATGTCCTTTGTAGGGACATGGATGAAGCTGGAAATCATCATTCTCAGCAACCTATTGCAAGGACAAACAACCAAACACCGCATGTTCTCACTCATAGATGGGAATTGAGCTATGAGAACACTTGGACACAGGAAGGTGAACATCACACACTGGGGCCTGTCGTGGGGTTGGGGGAGGGGGGAAGGATAGCATTAGGAGATATACCTAACGTTAAATGACGAGTGAATGGGTGCAGCACACCAACATGGCACATGTATACATATGCAACAAACCTGCACGTTGTGCACATGTACCCTAGAACTTAAAGTATAATAAAAAAAAATGAGATCCTGTCATTTGTAACAGTATGGATGAAACTGAATATGATTATGTTAATGAAATAAGCCAGGTGCATAAAGACAAACTTCACATGTTCTTACTTATTTGTGGGATCTAAAAGTTAAAAAAAATAGATTTCATGCACATACAGAGTAGAAGAATGGTTACCAGAGGCTGGGAAGTGTAGTTGGGGGCTAGCAGGGGGTGAGAATTGTTAATGAGTACCAAAAAATAAATATAAAAGAATGGTCTCTCTGCCTGGGTAGGTCCAGCAGTGTTGGCCACACACATCCCACTAGTGGTTGGGGTCACTGGCATTGGTTGAATATCACCCCTGGCTTTGGCCATGGCCATGGGAGAGATTTGGCACCCAGAGCCTCCAGGGGCCTCAGCTCAATGTGCACTGCCCCATGTGCAGATGTGAAACCCAGGCCCTGATGGGCACTGTGGCCTCTGCTCCATTTTGGCCACTCACATGGTCTTGCCCCTGGGTCTGGCCTCCAACCCCTAACCCTGTCCTCTCTGTGCAGGAAACTGGTCCTCCTACACCTGAGCCCAACACTGCCAGGTCTGTGGAAAGGGGGATACTCAGCTGGTTCTGTTTTTCAAATAAAACTGTTTGTCTAAAAGAAAAAATGGAAAAAAATGGATAAAACCTACTATTTGATAACACAACAGGATGACTATAGTCAACAATAAGTTAATTGTACAGTTTAAAGTAACTTAATGAATGTAATTGGATTGTTTATAACTCAAAAGATAAGTACTTGAGAAAATGGATGCCCCATTCTTCATGTTGTGCTTATTTTACATTTAATGCCTATATGAAAACATCTCATGTACCCCATAAATATATATGTATACCTACTATGTAGTCACACAAATTAAAAAATAAAATAAAAAGTGTAAACCAAAAATAAAGTTCTAAGCCCCCCAACTATCTAAACAGACCCCTCTTCTTGGTTGAAGGCATTCCAAAATTAACCTGATAAACTGGTTTTGGTCATGATGGGAAGTGAGGGAGGTGTGTAAGACATGCCTCACAGCTGACCAGCATGCACATCAGCAAAAGACCTTAAGAATGATAGAACAGACTCTTTAAGTCTAATTAAACAAATTTACTATCTATTTTCTGTGAAGTGTGCTACCTGTGGGCTTCATCTACATGATAAAACCTTGGTCTCCACAACCCCTTATTATAACGCAGACACTCCTTTCTGTTGATTCCAGGTCTTTATATAATAACTCTTCCAACCAATTGCCGATCAGACAATCTTTTAATCCACCTATCACCTGAAAGCCCAGACTTCCAGTTGTCCCACGATTCCCATACAAAACCAATGTACATTTTACATGTATTGATTGATGCTTTATGTCTCCCTAGAATGTGTAAAACCAGTTGTAGCCCAACCACCTTGTGCACATGTCGTCAGGACCTCCTGAGGCTGTATCATGAGCATGTCCTTAACTTTGGCAAAATAAACTTCTAAGTTGATGCAGACTTGTCTCAGATACTCTTAACAATTGGTAACCATGAAGGAAATCTGAGTAGAGGTTCCCTGACCTTTGTCAAATCTCCTACCCGTGCTTGGTAACAGTTTGAGCTATCGTTATTGCTCAAACCAATAAAAAAATTTACTGGCCTTGGAGGCCCTCCTACAGAGAATCTCTGGTCTCCCAAAATTTTGTTAAAATCTGAGATTTATTTTGTTGTATGATTCCTTTTCTGGAGTTGTACTTTTTTCCAACAAGGAAGGTGAGTTTTCCTGATTCCATAACAATGGAAAACAGGCAACTCCCTCTGGAGTTTCAGCTCGCCTCCAATAGGGAAGATGTTTGAGGTTTTTTCTACTTCTAAAATAGTAGAGAGCAGTCTTATGCATGGGCCCCATTCCTAGATAAGTAGCTTAGTTCAGTTTTTCTGTCTTGAAAGTTCTCCTTAATGACTAAATGTAAAAACTGACAATCAACTGGTTTTAACTTCTTACCATTAGAGTACTCAGTAATCACATTTTTTGTTTTGGTTATTCTCCCATTGGATTTGGCCAACTCTACCCATCTTGGTCAAATCTAAATGAGAATTCCAAATTATGGGGAATAAGTCTTCTGAACTGGCTAAAATCCCTCACAGCTGTAGGATAAAAACAAAAACAAAAACAAAAACAAAACATGTACTTGGTTTCTCCATTCACTTCCTTTCTTAAAAAAATTGTTCTTTCAAGTACTTTTCTTCCACCCTATTCCTCCCTCCAATTTTGCCATCTTCAGGACAAAGTTAAAAATCTAGAGAGGCCTTCTAATGACTCAGACACCTTAAAGAACTCAGAATAAAGGTGCCATTCATGCCCGTTTTGTGGTGTTCAGCTTTCTTTGTGGAGCTGCAAGAGTCATGAGTAGATTCTTAAGTCTTGTATTGCATTAACTGACCTCTTTGTGTTTGGGGGGTATCAGAAATTATCTTGTACTGCGAGAGAATTTGACCTTGGTTTGTGTAATGGCAGGTGAGAGCTACAAAGTTAGGGGATGGCTAAAGGTGGTTTTCAGGAAGGGGTCTGTGCTGAGTATTTTCTCCTGGTAAGTTGTTGTTTAGCATCCTAATTCTAGTTTGAAGGTGCATTCTAAAAGGTCTTCTCCATTGCCTTTTTCTAAAGACAAAGAGAGTCATCCCCCTTTTGGGTATCCCATTTGGTTTCTAGTTCAGAGGTGCATTTCAAAGAGTCTTCTCCATTGTTTTTTCCTCCCAAAATTAAGGTCAGTTGGTTTGTCTGCACATTTGCATGAGGAACTGAACCGTAATTTGCATAGACAAATGGGAGACTGAGCTACTTGGCTTCAAAAAAAAAAGGGATTTAGCCCCTCCCAGCCAAAAGGCACCCCTGGGTGACTGGGGGCTGAGTGGGAGTGTCTGAGGGTTGACCCCCCCACGATGTGAAGTGACCCTACAAGGAACCAACAAAATTGGTTTAAAAAGGCCTTGTCCAGAAAATGCATGTAAGAGCTGATCACTAGGCATTTTGAGTGCTCTTGGAGGTGGTAGACCTCTGGTGAGAGAAACTGAGACATGTAAGAGGGCAGAAATGACTCAGTGGTGAAACACTGTGGAGTCCCACTCACAATCAGAACACATTAATACACACAAACACACACAGACACACACACACAGAGACACACACACACACACACCCCCCCCTAGGCCACAGCTCAGGTCCTCTTTTTTAGAAAAAGAGATGAGAAACAATCTAAGAATGAAGAAAGAGGCTGGGCATGGTGGCTCACATCTGTAATCCCAACACTTTGGGAGGCTGAGGCAGGCGGATCACTTGAGGTCAGGAGTTTGAGACAATCCTGGCCAACATGGTGAAACCCCGTTTCTACTAAATACAGAAAAATTAGCCGGGTGTGGTGGTGCATGCTTGGAGTCCTAGCTACTCAGGAGGCTGAGGAAGGAGAATCACTTGAGCCCAAAAAGGCAGAGGCTGCAGTGAGCCCAGATCATGCCACTGCACTCCAGCCTGGGTGACAGAGCAAGACTCCATCTCAAAATTAATACATACATAAATACATAAAAATGAAGAAAGAGAAGGAGAATGATCCTCTTTTTGATAACACATTGGTTTTATGGTGCCTCTACTTGCAAGTGTGTGGGTAAAATGGAAAAGTTTGAGGGCATTCCAGGTTTTTTAGTACTCCAGTTGGTTACATATTATGGTCTGCTGTACACATTTTAAACTGATGAGCAAATTACATCCAGGAAAAATTCAAAGCCCAAAGGTCAACCTGCAACTATAGAGTTCCTAAGTTCTCTATTTCTCTTTTTTTTTTTCTGCCTGCTATGAATCTGTTGTTACTTTTCTACTGAGGTAAAAACCACTGTTTGGATCCAACTGTTTTCTTTTTGTTTATTTTTTGTTTTTGTAAAACAATGAGTTTGTATTAATATATAATGGCTAGAGTTCTGAAGTAAAATCTAGGAGAGCCTTGTATGAGTGTGTATGTGTGTGTTTATGTATACATGCATGTATTTTATTATGTGTTGTGGCCACAAGGTACCAAATTGGATTAAAGTTAAGGAGTATTCATAAATTAAGTAATTAGTAATCCCAAATGCTTTTCAAGTTCATGTGACTTAAGTAAAATTTTCTATAAAGAAGCGAAATATAATATTATTGGTAAAGTAATATTAGAAATGTCTTAAGAATTGTCAACATTTTTGGTTGTATTTATTGATGAAGCAGTTTCATACTTATGTTTGCCAAATACTATTCGGTATCAAAATTCGGCATAAGGGTTATAAAACCATAAACATACCCCAAACAGAATGATATTTGCTTGTGTGCTGGGATTACAGGCGTGAGCCACCACGCCTGGCCTGACAATTTTAATGAAAGATGTTTTTAATTTTAAAATTCTTTAATTTGTTATTTTTCCAAATTCTTTAGATTAATATCTTAGAAGTTCAACTTCTGCTGTACCTTGCTGCTTCAGCTCTCCCTTTTGAGAAGGCCTGGGGTGGTAAATCACTCCTTCAACTTTTATTGGCTCCTGTAATGCTTTTTTTTTTTTTTTTAAATTAATAGTCTAAAGTAAGGTGGGAATTTTTGAAAACAGGGATATAAAAAATGTTATAAGATCTGCCTTTGTCTATACATCTGTTATGTCTGTATGTTTTATATGTATCATGTGAAAGTGATATTTCACTACCAAACCATATGAAAGAGCTCTAATCAATTGGCTTAAAGAAAAGTAAGTGCTTATCAGACTAATAAAAACTAGCCCTGATGCCTTTTAGTTCACATGACTTTAGTAATATTTGGTAAGATTAATTTGGTAAATTTAATGTTAAAATTCTCTCCAGTAGTTTAAAATCTTAAAGTCATATTATGTTAAATTAAGTAATCCTCAATTTTTTGCACTGGGAATCTGGTTTACTAACAGATAAAATAGGAGAGTAAAAAGTAATTTTGGTGAAGTTTATAAAACACAAGAATGTGGGTTTTGCTAGTTTAGAGGCTAGGGTTTATTTTTCTAGTTTAGAGGTGATTCTAAACTTCTAAAAATATACAGATAGCTGGGCGCTGTGGCTCACACTTGTAATCCCAGCACTTTGGGAGGCCAAGGCGGGCATATCACCTGAGGTCAGAAGTTCAACACCAGCCTGACCAACATGGCGAAAGCCCGTCTCTACTAAAAATACAAAAATTAACCGGGTTTGGTGGCATGCATCTGTAATCCCAGCTAGTTGTGAGGCTGAGGTAAGAGAATCGCTTGAACCCAGGATGTGGAGGTTGCAGTGAGCCAAGATCGTGCCACTGCACTCCAGCCTGGGAGACAGAGTGAGAATCCATCTCAAAATAAATAAATAAATAAATAAATATATACACATACATATATACACATACATATATATATAGATACACATACATATATACATACATATACACACTTATATATATATATATATACATATATACATACACTCATACAGACAAAACTAAATGAATAAAGAGAAAATTAAAAGGTGGGAAATTAGAAACCTTTGATTCCTCTTTTATTGTTATCTGTACAATGTAAAATGAAATTAAAGAATAATGCTAAGGCTGGGTGGAGTGGCTCATGCCTGTAATCCCAGCACTTTGGGAGGCTGAGGTGGGCGGATCACCTGAGGTCGGGAGTTTGAGACCAGCTTGACAAACATGGAGAAACGCCGTCACTACAAAAAATACAAAACTAGCCGGGCGTGGTGGTGCATGCCTGTAACCCCAGCTAC
Source organism: Pongo pygmaeus (assembly GCF_028885625.2). Classification (NCBI taxonomy): domain Eukaryota; kingdom Metazoa; phylum Chordata; class Mammalia; order Primates; family Hominidae; genus Pongo; species Pongo pygmaeus. The sequence continues at coordinate 84,422,900 of NC_072396.2, read as the reverse complement.
TTGGGAGGCTGAGGAAGGAGAATCGCTTGAACCCAGGAGGCTGAGGTTGCAGAAAGCCGAGACTGCACCATTGCACTCCAGCCTGGGCAACAAGAGAGAAACTCTGTCTAAAAAAAAAAAAAAAAAAAAAAAAAAAAAAAAAAAAAAAAAAAGAATAATGCTGAGTTGGACCTTGATGCTAGACAGGGCAACAGAAAGTAACTCTAAAACCTGTGGTTACCAAGAAGATAGTCAATGTGAGGGAAGGGCAAAACCAACCATAGGATATAATGTAAAGAAATTGTTCCATTTTGTAGATTTGTGTCATCCACTTCCTGAGAACCCTTTACTATAATAGAATGTAAAAATAACTACTTTAAGGGCAGTATCTTATATTTTAAATGCTACAGAATGAAAGAGCATGTTTGGGTTGTTACAGAACCCATAGCTTACTATTAGACAATCACTGATGGTTATATGTGATCCAGATGAAGAGCAGTTTATTTGTGAGAGAACAAGCAGCCCAGTGGATTGGATGAATGCCACTGTAATGTCTGTTTACCCTGAGAAGGGGATTTCCCAACTCTCTCTATAAAATACCAAGTGGGGCATCCCAGATGAAGCAGCTGATATTCCTTATATGCACGCCATGTGGGACTGGCTTTATGATAACCAAGATATGTTTCCACTGAGTATGCCTATTATCCAGGTCATGGTAAAAGTTGTGGTTAAGGGGGCCCCTTCTATATGGGCACCCTGGATGACATTACTCCTGCAGAATCAAACAACTGTTTGAGAAGCCTTATCAAATTTGCTGTCCTTCACGGGTCTTACAGATGCTAATAGAACATTACAGTAATTAACAACAACAAAAAAGGGAAAGGCAAAAGGAAGTCAAAGGACTCATCCCAGAATGGTGAAAACCATTAAATGTTTACTAAGAAATGAAATGAAAATTGATGGAGTTAAAGCAAACGTCTTTACAACACTATCAAAGGTTGGGTGAAACAAAGGAAGCCCCTGCTGGGTCCCCCTACATTAAAAGGTCCCACATCACTTTCCTACAGTTGTCCCAGGTTGGAGGAATTTAAGAAAACAAAAGGGAAAAGGTATAATGAGCAAACTAACATTACCTGGGGCAATGTTGAGGCGAGTTAAGGTAAAGATTGTCAAAACGGCTTGAGTATCTTGGCTCAACTCCATTCTGGGAACCCAAATCCTTTTCCACCAGAAATGGTAAAATGGTCTGGTAGTAGATAAGAAAAGTTCCTGGGACCAGAACATAAAAATGTAAAGATTGATAGGATTATGAAATTTGAGATGTTTAAACAGGCTTTCTGTAAGGTAGTTGTGACTCCTTTACCTAAATTTCCTATGAAAATGGGAATTGTATCTCACTAGGGGATGTTTTCCCTATCTAGTACTATAAAATTGAAGGCATGTAAATCTGACCTTTGAGAAATGTTCATTGGACACACTAAATGGGAACTAGTAAGATTGCCTGAGCCTACAGAATATAGGGTGGAAGCTAGAGTGCTGGTCAGGACAAATCCTTCATTTGATAGCTCTCTGTGGAGTGTTTATTAGGGCTTATGGCAAATGCCTGTGAGCACTTTCCAATGACAACTACTGGAAGTTTGGACTAGAGAATTTCCACTTAAGGTACATTTACTGCCTTGCTATGGAATGCTAACTAAAGCTACCCCTATGCTAATGAAAACAATAGTGCCCCAAAGATTTCCATGATAAAATGAATGTGGTTTTTATAGGATCATGCTATCTGGGGATGCAAGGAGGAGATATTCATTAGCAGGGAGCCTCTTTTTCCCTTAGACTGGCTCTAACAGTGTGAAGAGCTGCTAGATTTTTCAGTGCCAGATAAACAGCTCTCATCTGACAAGAGCTGCTTGGCTTGTGAATGGCAGTTCCAAGGTGAACAAACAACATTTTGTTTGAAAGCCTGCTGATTTGGTTAAAGGAGAGTAATGAAAATAGTTTTATTTATTTATGTATGTATTTATTAGTTATTTATAGTTTAGAGCAATTGGGTAAAGTATGTTTTTGTGAGCAAATTTACCTTTCTCTCTGAGGTCTCCAAAATTTGGAAACTGTTCATGCATATTCTGATTTTATAACAATATGGTTATTTGCATAAGTTTACTAAGAGTCTTTAAAAGAAAATAAGACAGTTGGAGACACTGGTTATTTTTCCAAGGCTTTGACTAGAATAACATATTTTTAGGTAAAGTTCAGCAAAGCCAACTTGAAAAGAGCCTATATGGTCAAACAATTCTTGCTGCCCTTTATGTAAATAATCAGGCCAAGTATAATAAGCCTAAAACTTACTTCACACACAAATTGGTCTTACTGTAATTTCTCCTTAGTAGAAAAGGAGTACTAGAGGAGAGAAATTGTTTCAAAGGAAAACTATAACACCTTTTACTTGGCTACAGCCTTGACTTATGTTTTTGAGTGAAAATTGAATCATGAATTATTTCTGGGCTACAATAATATTCTAAAGAGTATCAGGTTATAATTTTCTTCATGTTTTTAGTTGGCACCCTAATGGAATAGGTTCCTTTTTCTGTTCTGACACGCACATTCTCTTTCTATTGTCAAACTGTTGTTATTTATCTCTTGTAATTTTACTTATTCTGAGAAAATCAGAATCACGTATTCAGAAGACTAGAGATGATTTGAAAAAGCCTGCAAATCTTTGTCATTTTGAATTCCGCTGGGTCCAGTCAGTTTTTCATTGCAAATGTCCTGCTGCTAAAGCTATACAAGCAACTTTCCTCTATGCCCAGGGACTATCACAGAAGAAGTGGATATATGAGATTATAAGGGCCAGTTTTGAGGAGTAGAATTAGTTCAGACCCTGCAAATCAAGGATGGGTATACGGATGCCTAAACAGCTGGAAAAATAAGGGACTTTGCCTTCTGGATAATTATATGTGTGGTACCATTTCATCCATCACAACCATAAAGAATTTTCTGCTTTCTGTAGAATTAAAAGAAAATTATTACTGAGAGGATATAAAGATACCTGTCATGAAGCCTTCTGGGTATAATAGTTCCAGTTATGATATTTATGCGGATAGATATATACTTAAAAAATTATCAGCACCTTAGGACAAATTGCTAAAAGAGGGCCAAAAAGCATTGTGGCACAAGTCTCTAAACTCCTTAGCCGAAAAGGTTTTAACAAGGCTTATGTTTTGTATAGCTAATTGTTATATGTCTGTAACTAAAACCAAGATCACAGTAGCTCGCCATATAGAAGTTAAAAGTAGGTAAGTAAGTTTTGTAACCTCACCTTTGGCTTTTTGTTTGGTGACTTTTATATTATATACAAAATTTTAAGGGTTAATAAATGCCTGTTGATGTCCATTCCTGTTTGGCCTAGAACATTTAAATTGGCTATAAATCTTTTGACTCTAAGTCCCTTGGCCCTAGGGGTCCCACTGAGGGAGAAGATGGACCTGGGCCAGGCAGCCATTCCACCTTAGTAATACTATGGAACAAAATAGAGGTTTGGTGGCCATCAGTGTCGCTTCTGGCAAATCTTGGCCAGAAGAGGGAGAATATCAACGAAAAATAAAATTCTAAGCCCCTCAACCATCTGAACAGACCCACTTCTTGGTTAAGAGCATTCCAAAGTTAACCTGAAAAACGAGTTTCAGCCATAATGAAAAGTGAGGGAGAAGTGTCAGACATGCCTCACAGCTGACCAGCATTCACATCAACACAGACACTTTAAACTGATAGAACAAGGCCGAGTGCAGTGGCTCATGCCTATAATCCCAGCCACTTTGGGAGGCCAAGGTGGGTGGATCACCTGAGGTCAGGAGTTCAAGACCATCCTGGCCAACATGGTGAAACCCTGTCACTACTAAAAATACAAAAATTAGCTGGGCATGGTGGCATGTGCCTATTGTAATCCCAGCTACTTGGGAGGCTGAGGCAGGAGAATTGCTTCAACCTGGGAGGCACAGGTTACAGTGAGCTGAGACCATGCCATTGCACTCCCGCCTGGGCAATAAAAACGAAACTCAGTCTCAAAAAAAAAAATACTAATAGAACAGCCTCTTTAAGTCTAATAAGAAACATTTACTATCTATTTTCTCTGAAGCCTGCTACCTGGGGGCTTAATCTACATGATAAAACCTTGGTCTCCACAACCCCTTATTATAACCCAGATTCCTTTCTATTGATTCCAGGTCTTTAGGTAATAACTCTTTCAACCAATTGCCAATCAGAAAATCTTTGCATCTGTCTATGACCTGGAAGCCCTCACTTTTAGTTGTCCTGCCTTTTCAGAATGAACCAATGCACATGTTATGTGTATTGATGTTTTATGTCTCCCTAAAATGTATAAAACCAGTTGTAGCTCAACCACCTTGTGCCCATATTTTCAGGACCTCCTGAGGCTTTGTCACGGGCGTGTCCTTAATTTTGGCAAAATAAACTTCTAAAATGATTGAGACTTGTCTCAGATACTCTTTTGTTTACAAAGAGAATACTAATTTTTAGGCTTTGTACAATAACTTGCACTATTACTGAAGATAAAAAATTATGCTTCCTCAGTGACAACAAAGATAAACTCAGTCAGCTAACAAATACAATATAGGCTTTTATTTAGATTACTTCACTTTACATCGTTCCCCACCTAAAAATTCATTACATTTTTCCTGTTGTCAATGTGTTGAATCCCTGTAATTTGTACTGAATCCCCTCACATGTACTCGAAATCTTCAGAAATCCATCGCAAATATGTTCATAAGTTTATTAGGAAACCAGGGCTGAGGAGCAAACACAGGTTCCATACAAACTGATAAAATCTTGGGCCTTTAAATTAGAGATTTAGGGTTCTCAAAACAGTCACTACAGACAGGGTTAGCTATAAACGGTGTTAATAACTGTTTCACACAAGCAAATATTGAAGAGATAACTATAATACTTTTCCCCTTGAGAAAGCTCTGGTACATGACTAGGATTATAAAATACTGCAATGACTACTCAAGACTTACATTATAATTTTACAGAATTAAGATAGTCGTTATTAAGATAGAAAAAGCAACGTGCTAGTTAATTCACCATTTTTAATAATAAAATAAATATTCTATCATACAATGCAGCATCTGAGAAGAGGTACAAAAATTAAAATGCGGAAATTTGATTTGTAAAAGAACATCAGAATCAGATACATCCCCTCTCCATAGAGGGCTCTGCAGTAAGGCCACAGGTAGGGCAACACCCTCTTGGCATAAACAACTTGCTGGCAGCCTCTCTCAGGACTGTTGTCTGGCCTCTCCCAGGGCACAGGGAGAGATAAATTGCACTGAAAAAAGAGAGCTCAGCTTCCCAGAATCAGAGTTGCTTTTGGTTGGGTGGTGGTGAAGGCAGATATCAGGCAGAAGTTTTGCAGGGATGGCAGGACACAAACTGCAGCCTGGAGCAGCTGGAGGTCCTCAACCATGCAGAGAAATAGACAAGCTTACCATTTTAAGTGATTTCTCCTTACTTAAAACACTTTCATCTAGTTTCCGGGAAAACATAACGAAGGGCTTATAAATTGCTCTCAGTTGATGCATAAGACTTAATGTTCTGGGGAGTTAAAAGGAATGTGGTTAACATTGTCCAATGCCTTGAGGAGACACATAATAAATAGGTGAGATGAGGCACAGATAAATGCAATTGACTCTTAAATAACAGTCTACTTTTAAAAAGTAAAATAGCAACTGAGAAATGTTCAGATGATGAAGGCATCTTCAGGTGGCTTCATTCCCTGTTTTGGTTTGCACTTATTTTTCCTTTTGGTATTTTTCAAATTTTTTGTTTTTGTCTTTACAATTGTGAAGATATCTGGAGCTTCCAGTGAACTGAGGACTCTCGGCTATTTAGGCTTTTGTGTGTCTGTTTTTCACCTCAGCAGTCTTCATTCTACTTGATTGCTATCCTCAAGAAAAAGCAACAGGTAATTATTAAACATTTCCAGGACCAAACAAGTATTAGTAATAGCTGAGAGGCCGCTAAATACCAGGTACTTGGAGAAGTATATAAAATTCAGTCAAAAAAATCCAATCTCTTCATCAAGGAACTGGCATTCCAGGGTACAATGCTCCTGTAGAAAAATGATGTCAAAAATCAAGCTTTAAATTATGTATATGTCATTACCTTTCGAAGTAGCAATGAAAGACACGTAAGAGAGCATAAAGGAGAAGAGTGCAGGCCCATGTAAAAAACCCAGAATACTAAATATCCTTCCAATCCCACTGTCTTATGGATGAAGACAATTGGCATAAATAGCATTACTTTAATCTATTTATCTAAAACTTTCATATTTAGAGAAGGTAAACATGAGAGCGTACCTCACTGAGTATTCCAGCTTTGAAAGTGACTGGTTTTCATAATTGTAAAGTTAATTAGGTAGACACAATCTCTTAGTACACCAGTCTTCTGGTGTACAAAAGGAATTAAGTAAAAGGTAAACATGGCAAAGTCATTTGGGGACAGAACACTCTCTGAGTGAAATTAACCCAGCGTATATCACTGGCGGGTGATCAGTTGGAGGATTATGTTTAAGAAAGTCACTATGGCTTACTTCTGCCAGAGAGGGCAGGGAGAGGAAAGGTCCACTTTATATTTAGGTTTACTTTAGTTATCTGAAGGATCCTGATGGAACTGAAGCCTCTGTCTTTCTTATTGAATAAATATGGGAACATAAACATAAATAAAAGGGGGTCCCATAATCTCAAAAGCATAAAGGTTTGGAACGGCTGAAAAAAGAGAATGAGTTTGTGAACTAAAGAATAAAGCATACAAATTTCCCATAGACTTTTGCCATGATTGCAGCCTTGCTCCCTATGTTTTTCTATGCCTGTAGAAATATCCTGGAGGCTTTGGGTGGAAGCAGAGCCATTTCAGGAACATAACCTAGTTATGGATAATCTCTCTACACTGGTGCTACTCTGTGCCCATATGGCATTTGAGTGTCCTCAACCTTTTAATTTGTTAGATAGGGTAGTAGTAATGCCAATGTCTACAAAGCAGTTTATTGGTTTTAAAAGACTCTGCTTTATTTATTATTAGGTTTAATAAATATAACCACAGGTAGTGAATGCTAGAGGGTAACTAAATATGGTGAATCTAGAGAAAGAAGGGTTATATTACAAAAAGTAGTTAAAATATTATTTAAAAAAAAAACTTCAGGCAGAGCGCGGTGGCTCACGCCTATAATCCCTAGCACTTTGGGAGGCGAGGTGGGTGGATCACCTAAGGTCAAGAGTTCAACACCAGCCTTGCCAACATGGCGAATCTCCGTCTCTATTAAAAAATATAAAATTAGCCTGGCATGGTGGCAGGCACCTGTAATCCCAGCTACTCAGGAGGCTGAGGCAGGAGAATCGCTTGAACCCGGGAGGCGGAGGTTGCAGTGAGCCAAGATCGTGCCAGGGCACTCCAGCCTGGGCGACAGAGCGAGACTCCGTCTCTTAGTACACTTTGTTATAAGTCATTACAGCAATAAAAGACTGAAGTAGAATCTCCTTTCAGTAGGGCTAATTAACAAACATGCCCCAAAATGAAACTGTTTTCTTCGGAGAGAGGAGAGTTGTAATGATTTGTCTTTGCAGCATATATTCTACAATTGTGACCACATATGTCTGGTCGCATATATTTATATTGTTGGAACAAACTAGAAAAGAACTACAAGAAGATAGGTTCTAGAGAATGGAAAATGACAGGGTAATATTAACACCTTTAATTATTAAACTTAATTTTGCCAATACTTTAAAGAGAGTATGTTTAGTTTCCAAAGCTACTCATTATTTAGTGTGTTAAAGCTAGTAAAAGGCCAAGTGCAGTGGCTCACGCCTGTAATCCCAGCACTTTGGGAGGCCGAGGCAGGTGGATTACTTGAGGTCAGGAGTTCAAGACTAGCCTGAACACGGTGAAACCCCGTCTCTACTAAAAATACAAAAAGTACACAGGCGTGGTGGCACGCTCCTGTAATCCCAGCTGCTCAGGAGGATGAGGCAGGAGAATCAGGCAGGAGAATCACTTGAACCTGGGAGGCGGAGGCTGCAGTGAGCCGAGACTGTGCCACTGCACTCCAGCTGTGTGACAGAGCGAGACTCCATTTTAAAAAAGAGCTAGGCCGGGCGCGGTGGCTCACGCCTGTAATCCCAGCACTTTGGGAGGCCGAGACGGGCGAATCACGAGGTCAGGAGATCGAGACCATCCTGGCTAACACGGTGAAACCCCGTCTCTACTAAAAATGCAAAAAAATTAGCCGGACGTAGTGGCGGGCGCCTGTAGTCCCGGCTACTCGGGAGACTGAGGCAGGAGAATGGTGTGAACCCGGGAGGCGGAGCTTGCAGTGAGCCGAGATTGTGCCACTGCACTCCAGCCTGGGCGACTGAGTGAGACTCCGTCTCAAACAAACAAAAAAAAGTTAGTAAAAATATCCTTCCCTTTCAAAGGTTTTGCTATATTCTGTTTCCATCACTTCCCCTCATATACTTCAGCAAATATATTCCTTATATAAATATTTAGCTATTTACTAGTTTTTGAATTTTTATTGAGATATAATTCAGTATCATATACTTAACTTTTTTTTTATTTTATTTACTTATTTATTTATTTTTGAGACGGAGTCTCACTCTGTCACCCAGGCCGGAGTCCAGTGGCATGATCTCGGCTCACTGCAAGCTCCGCCTCCTGGGTTCACGCCATTCTCCAGCGTCAGCCTCCCGAATAGCTGGGAATACAGGTGCCCGCCACCACGCCCAGCTAATTTTTTGTATTTTTAGTAGAGACAGGGTTTCACGGTGTTAGCCAGGATGGTCTCGATCTCCTGACCTTGCGATCTGCCCGCCTCGGCCTCCCAAAGTGCTGGGATTACAGGCGTAAGCCACAGCACCTGAACTTTATTTTTATTTTTTAGACAGGGTCTCGCTTTGTCACCCAGGCTGGAGTACGGTGGCATGATCTGGTCTCACTGCAGCCTCAACTTCCTGTGCTAAAGCAACCCTCCCAACTCAGCCTCCCAAGTAGCTGGGACCACAGGCATTCACCACCAAGCCCAGCTATTTTTTTTTTTAATTTTTAATTTTTTTATTTTTTGTAGAGACAGGGTTTCACCATGCTACCCAGGCTGGTCTTGAACTCCTGAGTTCAAGTGATCTACCTGCCTCAGCCTCCCAAAGTGCTGGGATGACAGGTGTGAGCCACTGCACCTGGCCCCTACTTCACTTATTTAAAATACACAACTCAATAGATTTTAGTACATTCACAGAGTTACGCAATCATAACCACAATCTATTTTAATTTTTCATTACATATTTGACATAAAATTTTATATATTTATCATCTATGACATGATATTTTGAAGTCCATATACATCTGTTACCTCACATAGCATTTTTGTGGTGAGAACACTTAACACGCACTCTTTGCATTTTTCAAGAATACAGTATATCTTCATTAACTATAGCAATCATGCTATAAATAGATCTCTTAAACTTATTCCCCCTAATTGTAATTATGTATTCTTTGACCAATATCCTCCCATCCCCTCTCCCGCTTAATCACTCCAGCCTCTAGGAACCACCATTCTACTCACCACATATATGCGTGAAAGCATGTGGTATTTGTCTTCCTGTGCCTGGCTTGCTTCACTTAATATCCTCCAGGTTCATCCATGTTGATGCAAATGGCAGGATTTCCTTCTTTTCAATGAATGAATAGTATTCCACTGTGTATATACCATATTTTCCTTATTCATTTATCCGTTGATGGACAGTTGGGTTGATTCCATATCTTGGCTACTGTAAATAATGCTGCAATAAACATGGGAGTGAAAATACCTTTTGTACATACTGATTTCATTTTGTTTATATATAACCAGTAGTAACATCATATAGTAGCTCTATTTTTAACATTTTTAGGAACCTCCATAAAATTTTCCATAATGGTTGTACTAATTCATATTTCCACTAACAGTGTGCAAGAGTTTCTTTTTCCTTACATGCTTGCCAACACTTGTTATCTTTTGTCTTTTTGACAATAGCTTGTCTTCATTTGCTTGGTGTTGCTATAACTAAATATTTGAGACAGGTAATTTATAAAAAATAAAGGTTTATTTAGCTCATGATTCTGGAGGCTGGGAAGTCCAAGATTGACAGGCTGCATCTGGTGAGAACATTCTTGCCAGGGGGAACTCTGCAGAGTCCCTGATGGTTCAGGAAATCATATGACAAGAGGGCTAACCATGCTAGCTCAGGTATCACTTTCTCCACTTATAAACCCACTAATGCTCCACCCAAACACCATAGTCAGATTTCCCACCCTCTTAATACTGTTAAAATTAGTGTGAAATTTCAATATGAATTTCAGAAGGCGCAAACCACCAAAATGCGGCATAGCCATTCTAATGGGAGTGAGGTGACATCTCACTGTGGTTTTGATTTGCATTTTACTGATGATTAGTTTTCTTGAGTATTTTTTCATATACTTGTTGGACATTTGTATGTCTTCTGTTGAGAAATGTCTATTCAATCCTTTTATTTGTTAATCAGGTTGTTTTCTTGTTATTGAGTTGTTTGAGTTCCTTATATATTTTAAATATTAATCCCTTATATGTATAGATTGCAAATATTTTCTCCTATTCTGTAGGTTTCTCTTCACTCTGTTGATTGTTTCCTTTGCTGTGCTGGGAGCTTCTTAGTTTGATGCAATTCCATTTGACTGTTTCTGTTTTTGCTATCTATGCTTTTGAGATTTTATCTAAAAAAATCATTCTCCAGACCAATGTCATGGAGCTTTTTCTCAATGTTAAATTCTAGAAGTTTCATGGTTTCAGTTAGTAGTTTTGGGTCTTACATTTAAGTGTTTAATCCATCTTGAGATGCTTTCTGTATATGGTGAGAGATAAGAATCTAATTTTGCAGGTGGATATCTGGTTTTTATGTCACCATACATTAAAAAGCCCCCTTTCCCCATTTTGCGTTTCTGGCACCTTTGTGAAAAATTTGTTTGCTCTAAATGCACAAATTTATTTCTGTGAAGAATGTCATAATTGTCTTGATAGAAATTGCATTAAATCTACATATTACTTTGTGTAGTATGGACATTTTAACAGTATTTATTCTTCTGGTTTATGAACACAGGATAGCTTTCCATTTATTTGTGTCTTCTTTGATTACTTTTCAAAATTTATTATATTATTTCACTAGTTTTGAGGAACAGGTGGTATTTAGTTACATGGATAAGTTATTTAGGTGAGGTTTCTGATATTTTGGTGCACCCATCACCTGATTAGTGTACATTGCACCCAATGTGTAGTATTTTATTCCTCACTCCCTCCAACCCTTCTGCCCAAGTCTCCAGAGTCCATTATGTCATTCTTATGTCTTTGCATCCTCATAGCTTAGCTGCCACATACAAGTGAGAAGATATGATGTTTGTTTTTCCATTCATAAGTTACTTCACTTAGAATAATGATCTCCAATTCCATCAGGTTGCTGCAAATGCAATTATTTTATTCCTTTTTATGGCTGAGTAGTATTCCATGGTATAACACATTAAGGCCAAGCACAGTAGCTCATGCTTGCAATCCCAGCACTTTGGGAGGCCAAGGCAGGTGGATTGCTTGAAGTCAGGAGTTAGAGACCAGCCTGGCCAACATGGGGAAACCCTGTCTCTACTAAAAAATACAAACATTAGCTGGGCATGGTGGCATGCACCTGTAATCCTAGCAACTTGAGTGGCTGAGGCACGAGAATCACTTGAAATAAGGAGGTGGAGGTTTCAGGGAGTCAGGATCACACAACCACACTCCAGCCTGGGTGACAGAGTGAGACTCTCTCTATCTATATATCTATATCTCTATATATCTATATCTATATAGATATATATGACAGAATGAGACTCTATATATCTACATAGATATAGATATATAGATACACACACACACACACACATATATATATAAAATCTCTCATATCACATTATTTTATCCACTCATTGGTTGATGGGCATTTAGGCTGGTTTTATATTTTTGCAATTGCAAATTGTACTGCTTTAAACATTTGTGTGCAAGTGTCTTTTTCATATAATGACTTATTTTTCTCTGGGTAGATACCCAGTAGTGAGATTGCTGGATCAAATGGTAGTTCTACTTTTACTTCTTTAAGGAATTTCCATACTCTTTTTCCATAGTGGTTGTACTAGTTTACATTCTCACAAGCAGTTCCCTTTCCACCACATCCACACCAATATCTAATTTTTTTTTAATTTTTTACTTATAGTCATTCTTGCACAAGTACGGTGGTATTGCATTGTGGTTTGGATTTGCATTTCCCAGATAATTAGTAATGTTGAGCATTTTTTATATGTTTTTTGGCCACTTGTATATCTTCTTTTGATAATTGTCTATTCATGTCCTTAGCCAACTTTTTTATGGAATTAGTTAGGGTTTTTTTTTTTTCTTTACTGACTTGTTTGAGTTCCTTGTAGATTCTGGGTATTAGTCCTTTGTCAGATGCAGAGTTTGCAAATATTTTCTCCCACTCTGTGGGTTGTCTGTTTATTCTGCTGATTATTTCTTTTGCTGTGCAGAAGCTCTTTAGTTTAATTAGGTCCTATCTATTTATTTTTGTTTTTGTTGCATTTGCTTTTGGGTTTTTGGTCATGAACTCTTTGCCTAGGCCAATGACTAGCATAATTTTTACAATGTTATCTTCTAGAATTTTTATGGTTTGAGGTCTTAGATTTAAGTCTTTGATCCATCTTGAGTTGTTTTTTGTATAAGGTGGGAGATGAGCCTACAGTTTCATTCTTCTCCATGTGGCTTGCCAATTATGCCAGCACCATTTGTTGAATAGGATATCTTTTCCCCACTTTATGTTTTGTTTGCTTTGTCAAAGATCAGTTGGATGTAAATATTTGGCTTTATTTTCGGATTCACTGTTCTATTGGTCTGCATGCCGGTTTTTATACCACTATCATACTATATTACAAGGTAACTATAGCCTCATAACGTAGTTTGAACTCGGTTAATGTGATGTCTTCAGATTTGTTCTTTTTGCTTAGTCTTGCTTTGGCTATGTGGGCTCTTTTCCGGTTCCATATAAATTTTAGGATTGTTTTTTCTAGTACTATGAAGAATTATAATGGTATTTTGATGGGGATTGCATTGAATTTATAGATTTCTTTTGGCAGTATGGTCATTTTGACAATATCAATTCTACCCATCCATGAGCATGGGATGTATTTCCATTTGTTTCTGTCATCTATGATTTCTTTCAGCATTCTTTTGTAGTTTTCCTTATAGAGACCTTTCACCTCTTTGGTAGGTATATTCCTAAGTTTTAATTTTTTTTAACAGCTGTTGTAAAAGAGTTTGAGTTCTCGATTTGATACTCAGCTTGGTTACTATTAGTGTATAGCAACGCCACTGATTTGTGTACATTGATTTTGTATCCTGAAACTTTGTTGAATTCATTTATCAGATTTAAGAGCTTTTTGGATGAGTCTTTAGGGTTTTCTATTTATATGATCATATCATTGGCAAACAGTGACAGGTTGATGTCCTCATTACCAATTTGGAAGCCTTTTATTTCTTTCTCTTATCAGATTGCTCTGGCTAGGAATTCTAGTACTATGTTGAATAGAAGTGATGTAAGTGGGCATCCTTGTCTTATTCCAGGTCTCAGGGGAATGTTTTGAACTTTTATCTCTTCAGTATAATATTGGCTGTGTGTTTTCCATAGATCACTTTTATTACCTTAAGGTATGTCCCCTCTATACCATTTTTGCTGAGAGTTTTAATCATAAACAAATGCTGGATTTTGTTAAATGCTTTTTTCTGCATCTATTGAGATGCTCATGATTTTTGTTTTTACTTCTATTTATGTGGTGTATCATATGTATTGACTTGCATATGTTACACTTACTCTGCATCCCTGGCATAAAACCCACTTGATCATAGTGTATTATCTCTTTGATATGCATTGAATTCAGTTAGCTAATATTTTGTTAAGAATTTTTGCATCTCTGTTCATCAGGGATATTTGTTCTGTAGTTTTCCTTTTTGTTATGTCCTTTCCTGGTTTTTGTATTAGGGTAATGACTGGCTTCATAGAATGTTTTAAGTAGGATTTCCTCTTTCTCTATCTTTTGAAATAGTTTCTGTAGGATTGGTACTAATTCTTATTTGAATGTCTGATAGAATTCAGCTGTGAATCTATCTAGTCCTGGACTTTTTTTGTTGGCAATTTTTATTACTGTTTCAATGTCGTGAATTGTTATTGGTCTGTTCAGAGTTTCTATTTCTTCCTGGCTTTATTTAGGAGGGTTGTATATTTTCAAGAATGTATCCATCTCATCTAGGTTTTCAAGTTTGTGCATATAAAGGTGGTCATAGTAGTTTTGAATAATATTTCGTATTTCTGTGGTATCAGTTGTAATATCTCCCATTCGTTCCTAATTAAGGTTATTTAGACCTTTTCACTGCTTTTCTTGGTTAATCTCACTAATTGTCTATCAATTTTGCTTATCATTTCAAAAAACCAGCTTTTTTTTTATCTTTTGTATGTTTCAATTTCATTTAGTTCTGTTCTTGTCTTTATTATTTTTTTTTCTTCTGCAGGTTTGGCTTTGGTTTGTTCTTGTTTCTCTAGTTCTTTGAGGTGTTAGCTTAGACTGTCTGTTTGTACCCTTTCAGACTTTTTGATGTAGGCACTTAATGCTATGAGCTTTTCTCTTATCATCACTTTTGCTGTATCCCAGAGGTTTTAACAGGTTTTGTCACTATTATCATTCAGTTCAAATAATTTTTTAATTTCCATTTTGATAACATGGTTGACCCAAGGATTATTCAGGAGCAGATTATTTAATTTCCATGTATTTGTATAGTTTTGAGGGTTCCTTTTGGAGTTAATTTCCAATTTTATTCCACCATGGTCTAAGAAGATACTTAATATAATTTCAATTTTCTGGCTGGGCATGGTGGCTCACACCTGTAATCCCAGCATTTTGGGAGGTTGAAGCAGGTGGATCACCTGAGGTCACAAATTTGAGACCAGCCTGGCCAACATGGTGAAACCCCATCTGTACTAAAAATATAAAAATTAGCTGGGTGTGGTGGCACACACCTGTAATCCCAGCTACTCAGGAGGTTAAGCCAGGAGAATTGCTTGAACTCAGGAAGTGGAGGTTGCGGTAAGCCGAGATTGTGCCACTGCACTTCAGCCTGGGCAACAGAGGGAGACTTTGTCTCAATAAAAAGAAATAAAATAAAATAAAATAAAATAAAATAAATAATTTAGATTTTTAACAACGTACTGAGTCTTTTTTAGTGGCCTATCATATGGTCTATCTTGGAGAAAGTTTCATGTGCTGTTGTAAAGAGTGTATACTTTTCAGTTCTTTGGTAGAATGTTTTGTAAATATCTGTTAAGTTCATTTATTCTAGGGTATAGTTTAAGTCCATTGTTTCTTTGTTCACTTTCTGTCTTGATGACCTGTCTAGTGCTTTCAGTGGAATATTAAAGTCCTCCACTATTTTTGTGTTGCTATCTCATTTCTTTTGTCTACTAGTAATTGTTATATAAATTTGGGAGCTCCCACATTAGGTGCATATATATTCAGGATTGTGATATTTTCCTGTTGTACTGACCCTTTTATCATGATATAGTGTCCCTCATTGTCTTTTTTAACTGTTGTTGCTTTAAACTCTGTTTTTTCTAATATAAGAACAGCTATTCCTTCTCAATTTTTTTCATTTGCATGGAATATCTTTTTCCACCCCTCTACCTTAGGTTTATGTGAGTCCTTATGTGTCAGGTGAGTCTCTTAAAGATAGCAGACACTTGATTGGTGAATTTTTATTCATTCTGCCATTCTGTATCTTTTAAGTGAAGCATTTAGATAATTTACTTTCAATGTTAGTATTCAGATATAAGATACTGTTTTATTAATCATGCTAGTTGTTGCCTGAATATCTTGTTTTTTTTTCCACTGTGTTATTGTTTTATATGTTCTGTGAGATTTATGCTTTAAGGGGATTCTATTTTGGTGGATTTTGAGGTTTTTTTCAAGATTTAGGATTCCTTTTAACATTTCTTTTAGTACTGGCTTGGTAATGGCCAATTCTCTCAGCATTTGTCTGAAAAAGACTTCATCTCTCCTTCATTTATGAAGCTTAGTTTTGATGGATACAAAACTCGAGGCTGATCATTATTTTAAGGAGGCTAAAGATAGGACCCCAAACTTTTCTGGCTTAAAGAGTTTCTGCTGAGAAATCTGCTCTTAATCTGATAAGTTTTCCTTCATAAGTTACCTGATGCTACTGCATCACAGCTCTTAAGATTCTTTCCTTCGCCTTGACTTTAGATAACATGATGACTACGTGCATAGGTGATGATCTTTTTGCAATGAATTTCCTGGGTGTTCTTTGAGCTTCTTGTATTTAGATGTCTAGATTTCTAGCAACACTAGGGAAGTTTTCCTCAATTATTTCCTCAAACATGTTTTCCTAACTTTTAGATTTATTCTCTTCTTCAAGAACACCAGTTATTCTTATGTTTGGTCATTTAACATAATACCAAATGTCTTGGAGGCTTTGCTTATTTTTTTAGTCTTCTTTTTTTGTTTTGTTTTGTTGGATTTGGTTAATTCAAAAACCTTGTCTTTGAGCTCTGAAGTTCTTTTTTTCTACTTGTTTGATTCTATTGTTGAAACTTTTCAGTGTATTTCGCATTTTTCTCAGTGTGTCTTTTATTTCCAGAAGTTGTGATTGTCTTTTCTTTATGAGATCTATTTCTCTGGAGACTTTTTCATCCATATTCTGTGTTATTTTTAAAATTTCATTAAATTGGTTTTCATCCTTCTCTGGTGCCTCCTTGAGTAGCCTGGTAATCAATCTTCTGAATTCTTTATCTGGCAATTCAGAGATTTCTTCTTGGTTTGAATCCACTGCAGGAGAGCTAATGTGATCTTTTGGGGGTGTTATAGAACCTTGTTTGGTCATATTACCAGAATTACTTTTCTGGTTCATTCTCATTTGGGTAGACTGTTTCAGTGGAAATATCTGGAACTCAAGGGCTGCTGTTCAGATTCTTTTGTCCCATGAGGTGATCCCTCTATGTGGTACTCTCCCCATTCCTTTATGGATAGAATTTCCTGAGAGCCAGACTGCCATGAGTGTTATTGCTCTTCTGGGTCTAGCCACCTAGTGGGGCTACCAGTCTCCAGACTGTTGCTGGGGAATGTTTGCAAAGAGACCTGTGATGTGATACATCTTTAAGTCTCCTAGCCATGGATACCAGCACTTGTTCCAGTGAACGTGGCAGTGGAGTTAAGTCAATTCTGTGGGAGTCCTTGGTTGTAGTTTTGTTTAGTGTCTGGTTTTCTTTTTTTTTTTTTTTTTTTTCTGAGGCAGAGTCTCACTCTGTCGCCCAGGCTGGAGTGCAATGGCTTGGCTCACTGAAAGCTCCGCCTCCTGGGTTCACGCCATTCTCCTGCCTCAGCCTCCCGAGTAGCTGGGACTACAGGCGCCTGCCACCACGCTCGGCTAATTTTTTGTATTTTTAGTAGAGACGGGGTTTCACCGTGTTAGCCAGGATGGTCTCGATCTCCTGACCTTGTGATCCACCCGCCTCGGCCTCCCAAAGTGCTGGGATTACAGGCGTGAGCCACCGCGCCCAGCCGTGTCTGGTTTTCTTAAATGCTGGTTATGTTAGCAGTGAAGTTGTCACGTGCAACACTCTGTTTACCCAGGGTGTTGCAGGTGGTGGAATTAGTTGTTTTATCCTTCTTTGGAGCAGGTTTCTTCTGTTATGAGTTGTTGTAATGGCTTGAGTTGGTTGGCTTTTAGCCAGGAGGTGGTGCTTTCAAGGGAGTATTAGCTGCAGGAGTAGAAGAGGTATATAATCTTGTCCTACACTGGCCTGAATGAATACTTGGGTTTCTCAGGTGATGGGCAGGGCCATAACGCTCCCAAGAGAGTATCTCTTTTGTCTTCAGGGGTTTTGTCTGTCTTGCAACGTTCGCAGAGGCAAGCCACTTCTTTCAAAGGGTCTGTGAATTTTTTCATTTTTTTTGTTATGCTCCTGCAGTGGTTCTTAGAGCAAAAGTTCACAGTGTGAGTGTCCAGATGCTGTTCTGTCCACCTAAGCAGGAGCTGCATGTTAGCCCTGTCTCCTATCCGCCATTTTTTTCTCCTCTTTTCAATTACTTTTATCAGTGTGTTATAGTTTTCAGCATAGAGATCTTTTACCTTCTCGGTTAACTTTATTCCTATGGATTTTTATTTGTGGCTATATAAATGAGATTGTTTTATTTCTTTTTCAGATAGTTCACTGTCTTATTTCTTTCTCTTTCATAATTGACCTGGATAGGACTTTTAGGACTATGTTAAATTGAAGTGGCAAAAGTAGGTATTCTTGTCTTGTTCCAGATATCAGAGAAAAAAGCTTTCAGTTTTTCCCTGTGGAATATGAGGTTAGCAGTAGATTTGTCATAGGTGGCATCTATTTTGTTAAGATACATATATATATTTTTTTTCATTGAGACGGGGTCTCACTCTGTCATCCAGGCTGGAGTGCAGTGGCACGATCTTGGCTCACTACAAACTCCACCTCCTGGGTGCAAGCAATTCTCCTGTCTCAGACTCCCAAGTAGTTGGGATTACAGGTGTGCACCATCACACCCAGCTATTTTTTGTATTTTTAGTACAGACAGGGTTTCACCATGTTGGCCAGGTTGGTCTAGAACTCCTGACCTCAAGTGATCTGCCTGCCTCAGCCACCCAAAGTGCTGGAATTACAGGTGTGAGCCACCATGCCTGGCCAAGATACATATTTTCTATGCCTAATTTGTTGAGAGTTTTTATCATGAAAAGATGTTGGATTTTTTTCAAATGCTTTTTTTGCATGTATTGAAATGATCATAACATTTTTATACTTTATTCTGTTACTATGATATATTATGTATATTGATTTGCATATGTTGACCCCACCCTGCATCCCTGGGATGAAATCTCATTTGATCATGATGAATGATCTTTGTAATATGTTACTGAATTCAGTTTGCTCATATTTTTTTGAAAATTTCTACATCTATGTTCATCAGTGATACCGGCCTACAGTTTTCCTTTTTTGTCTGGTTTTGATATTATGGTAAGGCTGGCTTCATAGAATGAGTTTGGAAGTATTTCCTCCTGTTCAATTTTTTGGAAGAATTTGAAAAGAATTGGCATTAGTTCTTTAAATCTTTGGTAGAATTCAACAGTGAAGCCATCAGCCCTGTGCTTTTCTTTAATGAGAGATTTTTCATTACTGATTCAATCTTCTTACTTATTATTGCTCTGTTTAGGTTTTCTATTTTTCATAATTCAGTCTTGGTAGGATATGTGTCGAATAAATTATTCATTTATTCTAAGTTATCAAATGTGGCATGTTATTGTTCATACTAGTCTCTTATGACCCTCTGTATTTCTGTGATATCAGCTCTAATATCTTTTTGTTCATCTCTTATTTTATCTATTTGAGCCTCCTCTCTTTTTTTCTTAGTATAGTTAAAGGTTTGTTGATTTTGTCTATCTTTTCAAAAAAACCAACTCTTCATTTTATTGATTTCATATTGTTTTTACAGATTCTGTTTTATTTATTTCTGCTTCAATCTTTATTATTTCTTTTTTCCTATTAATTTTAGGTTTAGTTTGTTCTTGTTTTTCTTATTCACTGTGATGCAACATTAGGTTGCTTATTTGAGATTATTCTTTTTTGATATAGGTGTGTATTGCTATTAACTTCCCTCTTAGAATTGCTTTTGCTGTATTTCATAGGTTTTAGTACATTGTGTTTCCATTTTCATGGAATAATGACCTTAAGGGGTAATGCAGCTAATATCTGAAAAATAATTTTAATTTCCCTTTAAACTTCTTTATTGATCCATTGGTTATTCAGGAGCATGCTTTTTAATATACATGTATTTATGTATTTTCTGCAGTTCCTTCTGTTATTGAATCTAGTTTTATACTATTTTTGTCAAAAAGATATTTGAGGCCAGGGAGTGTAGCTCATGCCCATAATGCCAGCACTTTGGGAGGCTGAGGTGGGAGGGCTGATTGAGCTTAGGAGGTCAAGATCAGCCAGGACAACATAGTGAGATCTTGTCTCCACAAAGAAAAAAAAAATTAAAAAGTTAGGCAGGCATGGTGGTATACACCTGTAGTCCCAGCAGAGGTGGAAGGATCACTTAAGCCTAGGAGGTGGAGTGTGCAGTAAGACATAATCACAATACTGCACTCCAACCTTGGCAACAGAGTGAGATCTTGTCTCAAAAAAATAAAACAAATACATGATATGATTTCAATTTTCTTAAATTTGTTAAGACTTGTTTTGTGGACTAAAATATATATTTTTTTCCCAGAGTGTTCCATGTGCAGTTGAGAAGAATGTGTATTCTACAGCTGTTGCATGGAATATTCTATAAATGTCTGTTAGGTACATTTGTTCTAGAGTACAGTTTAAATCTGATGTTTCTTTGTTGACTTTCTGTCTGGATGATCTTTCCACTGTTGAAAGTGATAAGTTGCAGTCCCGTAATATTATTATATTGCAGTTTATCTCTCCCTTCAGATTGATTAATATTTGCACATGTGTGTAGATGCTTCAATGCTGAGTGCACATATATTTACAATAGTTACATCCTCTTGCTAAATCGACCATTTTATCATTATATAATATTTTTTGTCTCTTTTTACAGTTGTAGTTGGCCATCAGTGATGCAGGCTAAAAGCTGAGTTGATTTTGCAGGGGCTAAGTGTTTTCCTCTGGCAATAAGGCAGGTTTGTAGCCTCAGTCCGAGGGACCAGTCTGGAGTCAGGTACCATGGGGTGTGCCCAGTGCTGGGTTCTACTGTGGCAGGCCCGGTATTGGGATCTAAGGCAAAGTTTCTCTCTTTTCCCAAAAAGGATGGTATGTGTCCCCACTCTGTGTTGCATGAAGTTGTGGGAGAGGTAATGCAGGTAATGTCACACTGTTCTTTCTACCCTCTCCAATGCATCTGTTTTTTATTATGCTATAACCAACTACTGTGATCTCTCATCTGGTTCTCTTAGATTTTGTGAAGGTATTTTCATGTATGGAGAATTGTTCAAATTGTTGTTTCTGCAGGGAGATGACTGCTGGAGAGTCCTATCCCACCATCTTGCTCCAGTTTCTCTATGTCTTACCACAGTCAATTTTAGAACATTTCATCACTTCCCCCCCAAAACCCACATCAATTGGCAATCGCCCCCATTTTATCCCAAGTCTTTCAGTCCTAGGCAA
Organism: Pongo pygmaeus; assembly: GCF_028885625.2. Taxonomy (NCBI): domain Eukaryota; kingdom Metazoa; phylum Chordata; class Mammalia; order Primates; family Hominidae; genus Pongo; species Pongo pygmaeus. The sequence goes on along the minus strand of NC_072396.2, from coordinate 84,401,580 downwards.
CCAATAATCTACTTTCTATCTTAATAATTATTCTAATCTGGACGTGTCATATGTGGTGTTTTGTGAATGAATTCTTTTACTTAGTATAGTATTTTCAAAGTTCATTCATGTTTATACCATGTATCAGTACTTCTTCTCTTTAAATTCTGGAATAATATTTTATTGTGTGAATATGCTATATTTTGTTTACCTATTCATCAGTCGATGGACATTTAAGTTGTCTCCACTTTCTTGCTATTATGAAAATTCATGTACAATTTTTGAGATGGATATGTGTTTTTAATTCTCCTGAGTATATATCCAGAAGTGGAATTGTTGGGTAACTCTGTTTAGATAATTGAGGAACTGCCAAATAATTTTCCAAAGCAGTATATGAAAGTTCCAAATTACATTCCTATTGGTAGCATATGAAGGTTTCAATTTTGCCACATCTGTGTCAACATTCATTATCTATTTGATAACAGCCATTATAGTGTGTATGAAGTAATTTTGATTTGTATTTCTCTTTTGGCTAAAGAGGCTGAGGATCTTTTCATGTAATTATTCAATTTTTTTCGTCTATTTTCTAGTTGGGTTATTTACCTTTTTATTTTTAATTTCTAAGAGATTTTTATATATTCAAGCTCCTTATGTCAGATACATAATTAGCAAATAATTTTCCCATTATGTAGGTTTTCTTTCCATTTTCTTGATAGTGCCTTTTGAGGCACAAAAGTATTTTATTTTGATGAAGTCCAATTTTTATATATATATATATATATATATATATATGTATATACTTTTTTTTAACTTGAGCTTTTGGCATCACATTTAAGAAACCATTTTCAAATCCGAGATTATGAAGATGTATGTCTATGCTTTCTTCTAATGGTTTCATAGTTTTAGTTCTTACGTTTATGTCTTTGATCCAGTTTGAGTTCATTTTGTATACGGTGTGAAGTAGAGCTCCAAATTCATACTTTTTCATGTGGATATCCAGTTGTTTTAGCACCATTTGTTGAAGAGACTATTCCTTATTCCTTCCTCCATTAAATTCTTTTGACATTCTTGTCAAAAGTCAATTTACTAGAAATGTGAAGGTGTACTTCTATACCCTCAATTATTTTCTATTGATCTATGTCTATCCTTATGCCAATACTTCACTGTCTTAAATACTAAAACATTGTAGTAAGTTTTGATATCAAGAAGTGAGTCCTCTAACTTCGTTCTTTTTCAAGTCTCTTTTGAGTATTCTGGTACTTTTCATTTCCAAAATAGTTTTAGGATCAGTTTGCCAGTTTCTGGGGGGGAAAAAAAACACCTGGGATTTTTACACACATTGTATCATTAATACATCTGTAAATTAATGCAATGCCTGTAAAAGTATTGCAGTATTAACAATAGTGAGTCTTCTGATACATAAACATAGGCTCCCTTTCCATTTGTTTAGGTCTTCTTTAACCGCTTTTAACAATGTTTTTGTGGTTTTTAGTATTGAAGCCTTGAATGGCCTTGGTTAAATTTATTCTCAACTATTTGATTCTGTTTGGTGCTACTGTGAATGGAATTGCTTTCTTAATTTTAGTTTCAGAGTGTTCATTGAAAGTATATAAAAATACAACTGACTTTGTACATTGATTTTTTTTATCCTGAAGATTACATAACTCGTTTATTCATTATAATAGATTTTAATGGATCATTTAGGATGTTCTACATAAAAAATCATGGCATCTATAAATAGAGATTTTATCTTCCCTTTCTAAACAGGATGTCTTTTATTTCATTTTTCTTGCCTAATTGCCCTTGCTAGAACCTGCCATAAAATGTTGAACAGAAGTGATGAAAAGAGACATCCTTTTTGAGCTTAATCCCTAAGATCAGTTAAGAATAAGCTCAGTCTTTACCCCATGAAGTATTATGTTAGCTGTGGGGTATTTTATAGATGCCTTTTGTCAAGTTGAAGTAGTTCCCTTTTATTTCTAGTTTATTCAGTGTGTGTGTGTGTGTTTCTGTGTGTGTGTGTGTGTGTGTGTATCATGAAGGAGTGTTGGGTTTTGTCACATGCTTTTTCTGCAACTTTAAGATAGTCAAGGGGCCAAGATGGCCGAACAGGAACAGCTCCGGTCTGCAGCTCCCAGTGAGACCAATGCAGAAGGCGGGTATTTCTGCATTTCCAACTGAGGTACCCAGTTCATCTCAATGGGACTGGTTAGGCAGTGGGTCCAACTCATGGAGGGCAAGCAGAAGCAGGGTGGGGCATCACTTCACCCAGGAAGTGCAAGAAGCCAGGGACCTCCCTCTCCCCACCCGAGGGAAGCCATGAGGAACTGTGCCACCCAGCCCAGATACTATGCTTTTTTCACGGTTTTTGCAATCTGCAGATCAGGAGATTCCCTTGTGGGCCTAACCACCAGGGCCCTAGGTTTCGAGTAAAAAACTGGGCGGCTGTTTGGGCAGACACCAAGCTAGCTGCAGGAGTTTTTTTTTTTTTTTTTTGTACACTAGTGGCACCTGGAACCCCAGTGACACAGAAACACTTACTCCCCTGGAAATGGGGCTGAAGCCAGGGAGCCAAGTGGTCTCGCTCAGTGGGTCCTACTTCCCCAGAGCCCAGCAAGCTAAGAACCACTGGCTTGAAATTCTCACTGCCAGCACAGCAGTCTGAAGTCTGGGATGATCGAGGTTGGTGGCGGGGTGGGGGGTGGGGGGGTGGGGGCGGTGTCAGCCATTACTTAGGCTTTAGTAGGCAGTTTTTCCCTGACAGTGCTAAGGAGGCTGTGAGGTCTGGGCTGGGTGCAGCAAAGCGGCTGTGGCCAGACTGCTTCTCTAGGTTCCTCCTCACTGGACAGGTCATCTCTGAAGAAAAGGTAACACCCCCAGTCAGAGGCTTACAAACAAAACCCCCATCTCCCTGGGACAGAGCACCTGTGGGAAGGGGTGGCCGTGGGCACAGCTTCAGCGGATTTTATCATGCCTGTCAGCTGGCTCTTAAGAGAGCAGCTGATCCTGACAAGAGGGATTCTCCCAGCACAGCGCACCAGCTCTGATAAGGGACCGATTGCCTCCTCAAGTGGGTCCCTGACCCCCATGCCTCCTAAGTGGGAGATACCCCCCCAGCAAGAGCCAACAGACACCTCATACAGGAGAGCTCCAGCTGGCATCCGGTGGGTGCCCCTCTGGGAGGAATCTTCCAGAGGAAGAAACAGGCAACAATCTTTGCTGTTCTGCAGCCTCTGCTGGTGATAACCAGGCAAACAGGGTCTGGCGTAGACCTCCAGCAAACTCCAGCAGACCTGCAGAAGAGGGGCCTGACTGTTAGAAGACAAACTAACAAACAGAAAGCAACAACATCAACATCAACATCAAGGACCCCCCACCAAAACCCCATCCAGAGGTCATCAGCCTTAAAGATCAAAGGTAGATAAATCCACAAAGATGAGGAAAAACCAGCACAAAAATACTGAAAATTCCGAAAACCAGAATGGCTCTTCTCCTCCAAATTATCACACTCTTCTCCAGCAAGGGCACAAACTGGATAAAGAATGAGACTGATGAATTGACAGAGTAAGCTTCAGAAGGTGGATAATAACAAACTCCTCTGAGCTACAGGAGCATGTTCTAACCCAATACAAGGAAGCTAAAAGCCTTGATAAAAGGATACAGGAAATGTTAACTACTATAACTACTTTAGAGAGGAACATAAATGACCTGATGGAGCTGAAAAACACAGCACGAGAACTTCGTGAAGCATACACAAGTATCAATAGTTGAATTGATCAAGTAGAAGAAAGGCTATCAGAGACTGAAGATCAACTTACTGAAATAAGGCATGAAGATAAGATTAGAGAAAAAGGAATGAAAAGTGCAAACAAAGCCTCCAAGAAATATGGAACTATGTGAAAAGACCAAACCTACGATTGATTGGGGTCCCAGAAAGTGACAGGGAGAATGGAATCAAGTTGGGAAACACACTTCAGGATATTATCCCAGAGAACTTCCCCAACCTAGCAAGACAGGCCAACATTCAAATTCAGGAAATACAGAGAACACCAATAAGATACTCCTCAAGAAGAACAACCCTAAGACACATAATCGTCAGATTCTTCAAGATTGAAACAAAGCAGAAAATGTTAAGGGCAGCCAGAGAGAAAGGTCAGGTTACCTACAAAGGGAAGCCCATCAGACTAAAAGTGGATCTCTCTGCAGAAACCCTACATCCAGAAGAGAGTGGGAGCCAATATTCAACATCCTTAAAGAAAAGAATTTTCAACCCAGAATTTCATATCCAGCAAAATTAAGCTTCATAAGCGAAGGGGAAATAAAATCCTTCCCAGGCAAGCAAATGCTGAGGGATTTTATCACCTCCAGGCCTGCCCTACAAGAACTCCTGAAGGAAGCACTAAACATGGAAAGGAAAAACCAGTAACAGCCACTGCAAAAACAGGGCAAATTATAATGACCAATGACACTATGAAGAAACTGCATCAACTAATGTGTAAAATAACCAGCTAACATCATGATGACAGCATCAAATTCACACATAACAATATTAACCTTAAATGTAAATGGCTAAATGCCTCAATTAAAAGACACAGACTGGCAAATTGGATAAAGAGTCAAGATCCATCAGTGTGCTGTATTCAGTAGACACATCTTACGTGAAAAGACACACATAGGATCAAAATAAAAGGATGGAGGAATATTTACCAAGCAAATGGAAAGCGAAAAAAAGCAGGGATTGCAATCCTACTCTCTGATAAAACAGACTTTAAGCCAACAAAAATCAAAAAAGATAAAGAAGGGCATTATAATGGGTAAAGGGATCAATGCAACAAGAAAAGCTAACTATCCTAAATAAATATGCACCCAATACAGGAGCACCCAAATTCATAAAGCAAGTTATTAGAGACCTGCAGAGACTGAGACTCCCACACAATAATAGTGGGAGGCTTTAACACCACACTGTCATTATTAGACAGACCATCAAGACAGAAAATTAACAAGCATATTCAGGACTTGAACTCAGCTCTGGACAAAGCAGACCTAATAGACATCTACAGAACTCTCCACCCCAAATCAACAGAATATACATTCTTCTCAGTGCCACATAGCACGTATTCTCAAATTGGCCACATAATTGGAAGAAAAACACTCCTCAGCAAACACAAAAGAACTGAAATCATAACAAACAGTCTCTCAGACTACAGTGCAAGCCAATTAGAACTCGGGATTAAGAAACTCACTCAAAACCACACAACTACATGGAAATTGAACAATTTGCCTCTGAATGATTACTAGGTAAATAACAAAATTAACGCAGAAATAAGTAAGTTCTTTGAAACCAACAAGTACAAAGAGACAATGTACCAGAACCTCTGGGACAAAGCTAAAGCAGTGTTAAGAGGGAAATTTATAGCACTAAACGTCCACAAAAGAAAGTGGGAAAGATCTAAAATTGACACCCTAAGAGCACAATTAAAAGAACTAGAAAAGCAAAAGCAAACAAATTCAAAAGCTAGCAGGAGACAAGAAATAACTAAGATGAGAGCAGAACTGAAGGAGATAGAGACACAAAAAACCCTTCAAAAAATCAATGAATCCAGGAGCTGGTTTTTTGAAAAGATTAACAAAATAGATGGACTACTAGCTAGACAAATAAGGAAGAAAAAAGAGAAGAATCAAATAGATATAACAAAAAATGAAAAAGGGGATATCACAGAAATACAAACTACCATCAGAGAATACTACAAAACCTCTATGCAAATAAACTAGAAAATCTAGAAGAAATGGGCAAATTCCTGGATACATACACCCTCCCAAGACTAAACCAGAAATAAGTTGAATCCCTGAATAGACCGATAACAAGTTCTGAAATTGGGGCAGTAATTAATAGCCTACCAACCAAGAAAACCCAGGACAAGGCAGATTCACAGCTGAATTCTACCAGAGGTACAAAAAGGAGCTGGTACCATTCCTTCTGAAACTATTCCAAACAATAGAAAAAGAGGGTCTCCTCCCTAACTCATTTTATGAGGCCAGCTGATACCAAAACCTGGCAGAGACACAACAATAAGAGAACATCTCAGGCCAATATCCCTGATGATTGATGCAAAAATCCTCAGTAAAATACTGGCAAACCGAATCCAGCAGCACATCAAAAAGTTTATTCACTACAATCAAGTCGGCTTCATCTCTGGGATGCAAGGCTGGTTCAACATGCAAATCAATAAACATAACCCATCACATAAACAGAACCAGTGACAAAAACCAGGATCATCTCAATAGATGCAGAAAAGGCCTTTGATGAAATTCAATATCCCTTCATGCTAAAAACTCTCAATAAACTAGGTAGTGATGGAATGTATCTAAAAATAATAAGAGCTATTTATGACAAATCCAAAGCCACTATCATACCAAATGGGCAAAAGCTGGAAACATTCCCTTTGAAAACCAGCACAAGACAAGGATGCCCTCTCTCACCACTCCTATTCAACATAGTTCTGGCCAGGGCAATAAGGCAAGAAAAAGAAACAAAGAGTACTGAAATAAGAAGAGAGGAAGTCAAATTGTCTCTGTTTGCAGATGACATGATTGTGTACTTAGAAAACCCCATCATCTCAATCCACAAACTCCTTAAGCTTATAATCGACTTCAGCACAGTCTTGGGATATAAAATCAACATGTAACAATCACAAGCAATTCTATACACCAACAATAGACAAGCAGAGAGCCAAATCATGAGCAAACCCCCATTCACAATTGCTACAAAGAGAATAAAATACCTAGGAATACAACTTACAAGGGATGTGAAGGAACACTTCAAGGAGAACTACAAACCACTGCTCAATAAGATAAAGTAGGACACAAACAAATGGAAAAGCATTCCATGCTCATGGATAAGAAGAATCAATATAATGAAAATAGCCATATTGCCCAAAGTAATTTATAGATTCAATGCTATTCCCATCAACCTACCATTGACTTTCTTCACAGAATTAAAAACAACTACTTTAAATTTCATATGAAACCAAAAAAGAGCCTGTAAAGCCAAGACAATCCTAAGCAAAAAGAACAAAGCTGGAGGCATCCTGCTACGTGACTTCAAACTATACTACAAGTCTACAGTAACCAAAACAGCATGGTACTGGTACCAAAACAGATATATAGACCAATGGAACAGAACAGAGACCTCAGAAATAACACCACACATCTACAACCATCTGATCTTCCACAAACCTGACAAAAACAAGCAATGGGGAAAGGACTCCCTATTCAGTAAATGGTGCTGGGAAAATTGGCTAGCCATATGCAGAAAACAGAATCCAGACCCCTTCCTTACACCTTATACAAAAATTAACTCAAGATGGGTTAAAGACTTAAATATAAAACCCCAAACCATAAAAACCCTAGAAGAAAACCTAGGCAATACCCTTCAGAACATAGGCATGGGCAAAGACTTCATTACTAAAACAACAAAAGCAATGGCAACAGAAACCAAAATTGACAAATGAGATCTAATTAAACCAAAGAGCTTCTGCACAGCAAAAGAAACTATCATCAGACTGAACAGATAACCTATAGAATGGGAGAAAATTTTTGCAAGCTACCCATCTGACAATGGTCTAATATCCAGAATCTTCAAGGAACTTAAACAAATTTACAAGAAAAAAAAAACCCCATCAAAAAGTGGGTGAAGGATATGAACAGACACTTCTCAAAAGAAGACATTTAGGCAGCCAAGAAACATATGAAAAAAGGCTCATCATCACTGGTCATTAGAGAAATGCAAATCAAAACCACAATGAGATACCATCTTACACCAGTTACAATGGTGATTATTAAAAAGTCAGGAAAGAACAGATGCTGGTGAGGCTGTGGAGAAATAGGAATGCTTTTACACTGTTGGTGGGAGTGCTAATTAGTTCAACCATTGTGGAAGACAGTGTGGCTATTCTTCAAGGATCTAGAACCAGAAATACCATTTGACCCAGCAATCCCATTACTGAGTACATACCCAAAGGATTATAAATCATTCTACCATAAAGACACATGCACAAGTATGTTTATTCCACCACTATTTACAATAGCAAAGACTTGGAACCAACCCAAATGTCCATCAATGATAGACTGGATAAAGAAAATGTGCCACATATTCACTATGGAATACTATGCAGCCATGAAAAAGAATGAGTGTATGTCCTTTCCAGGGACAAGGATGACGCTAGAAGCCATCATTCTTAGCAAACTAAAACAGGAACAGAAAACCAAATACTGCATGTTCTCATTCATAAGTGGGAGTTGAAAAATGAGAACACATGGACACAGGAGTGGAACATCGCACACTGGGGCCTGTCAGGGGGTGGGGTGCAAGGGGAGGAAAAGCATTAGGACAAATAATGCATGCAGGTCTTTAAACCTAGATGATGGGTTGATAGTTGCAGAAACCACCATGGCATCTGTATACCTATGTAACAAACTTGCATGTTCTGCCCATGTATTCCAGAACTTAAAGCAAAATTAAAAAGAAAAAAAAAGATGGTCATGTGGGTTTTGTCTTGTATTCTATAAATATTGTGTATTACATTAATTGTTTTTCACACATTATACTTACCTTGCATTCCTTAGATAAATCCCATTTGATAATAGTTTATAATCCTTTTCATATGTTTGAATTTATATTACTGGTATTTTGTCAGATTTCTGCATCTATATTCATAAGAGATAAAAATCTACAGGTTTTTTTTGGCTGGGCGCGGTGGCTCACGCCTGTAATCACAGCACTTTGTAATCACAGCACAGGCTGAGGCTGGCAGATCATGAGGTCAGGAGTTCAAGACCATCCTGGCCAATCTGATGAAACCCCGTCTCTACTAAAAATACAAAAATTAGCTGGGCGTGGTGGCACACACCTGTAATCCCAGCTACTTGGGAGGCTGAGGCAGGAGAATCGCTTGAACTCGGGAGGCGGAGGTTGCAATGAGCCAAGATTATGCCACTGCACTCCAGCCTGGTGACAGAGTGAGACTCCGTCTAAAAAAAAAAAAAAAAAAACCTACAGATTTTTTTTTTCTTATAATATTTTTGTTTGCTTTTGATATCAGGGTAATACTGGCCTTATAGAATAAGTTGGGAAATGTTCACTTCTCTTTCATGTTTTTGAAGAATTTTAAAGAATTGCCATTAATTCTTATTTATTTATCTATTTATTTATTTATTTATTTTGAGACAGAATCTCACTTTTTCACCCAGGCTGGAGTGCAGTGGTGCGGTCATGGCTCACTGCAGCCTTGATCTCTTGGGCTCAAGCGTTCCTTCCACCTCAGCCTCCCTAGTAGCTGGGACTACAGGCATGCACTACCACACCTAGCTAATTTTTGTATTTTGTCTGTGGACATGAGGTTTCACCATGTTGCCCAGGCTGGCCTCGAACTCCTGGGATGAAGCAATACACCCATGTTGGCCTCTCAAAGTGCTGAGATTACAGGCATAAGCCACTATGCCCAGCCTATTAATTCTCCTTTAAATGTTTGCTATAATTCACCAGTGAAGCCATATATGTGTAGGCTTTATGTGTTGAAAGGGTTTTTTTTTTTAAATTATTAGCTCAATATTTGTATTATAAATATATTTAGAATTTATATTTTTTCCTTGAGTCCATTTTCATAGATTATGTATTTCCAATAATTTGTCCATTTCATTTAGGTTATCTAATTGGTTGGCATACAATTCTTCTCAATATTATGTTATAACCCTCTCTCGTTTCTGTGAGTTTGGCAGTAACATCTCTTTTATTCCTGATTTCAGTAATTTGAGCCTTATCTCTTTTTTTTCCCTTGGTCAGCCTTTATTGTATTCATCTCAAAGTAATTTTCTAATTTCTTTTTTGATTTCTCTTTGACTGATTATTTAGGAATGTGCTATTTAATTTTCTTTCTTTTTTTTTTTTTTGTGAGACGGAGTCTCACTCTGTTGTCCAGGCTGAAGTGCAGTGGCATGATCTCAGCTCACTGCAACCTCCGCCCCCTAGGTGCAAGTGATTCTCCTGCCTCAGCCTCCGAGTAGCTGGGATTACAGGCGCCTGCCACTGCACCAAGCTCATTGTTGTATTTTTAGTAGAGACAGTGTTTCACCATCTTGGCCAGTCTGGTCTTGAACTCCTGACCTCCTGATCCACCCACCCCGGCCTCCCAAAGTGTTGGGATTACAGGCATGAGCCACTGTTCCCGGACTTCTGTTTTTTTTTTGGAGATGGAGTCTCACTCTGTCACCCAGGCTGGAGTGCAGTGGTGCGACCTTGGCTCACTGCAACCTCCGCCTCCCAGGTTCAAGTGATTCTCCTGCCTCAGCCTCCCGAGTAGCTGGCGCTACAGGCAGGCACCACCATGCCCAGCTAATTTTTGTATTTTTAGTAAAGACAGGGTTTCACCATGTTGGCCAGGATGATCTCGATCTCTTGACCTCATGATCCGCCCACTTTGGCCTCCCAAAGTGGTAGGATTACAGGCATGAGCCACCGCACCCAGCCTCTTTTCTTTTATACATAGAGATAGGGTCTCACTCTGCCCAGCTTGAAGTGCAGTGGCATGATCACAGCTCACTGTAGCCTCAAACTCCTGAGCTTGAGCTATCCTCCCATTTCAGCCTCACAAGTAGCTAGAATTGCAGGCATGCACCACCACAAACAACTTGTATTATTTCTTTAAAAAAAAAAAAAACTGTTTTGTTTTTCTAGAGATGGAATCTTGCTATGTTGGCCAGGCTGGTCTTGAACTCCTGGGCTCAAGTGTTTCTCCCACTTCAGCCTCCTTGGCTTAATAATTTTTTGTATTACTTTTGTTTTTTTTTTAAATTATTAAGGTTTGTTTTATGGCCTCGCATATGGTATATCCTGGAGAATGTTCCATATGTACTTGAGAAGAATATATACTCTGTTCTCATTGAGTGGAGTGTCTCTTGATGTCTGTTAGGTCCAGTTGTCTCATAGTATGTTCAAGTGTTCTATTTCCTTGTTGATGTTTTGCCTAATTGTTCCATTTATTATTGAAAATAAAGTATTGAAGCCCTCAACTATTGTTGCTGATTTGTCTATTTAAATCTTCCTTTCTATCAGCTTTTGCTTTATGTATTTTAGTACTGTGCTGTTAGGTGTATGTATGTTTATAATCATTATATTGTCCTTGTGTATTGATCCTTCTATCATAATAAAATGTCCCTCTTTATTTTTAATAACTTTTTATTTTAAATTTTATTTTTTCTGATACCAGTATAGCCACTCCAGCTTTCTTGTGCTTGCTGTTTGCATGTTATTAGTTTTTCCATCATTTCAATTTTAACCTATTTGTATCTTTGAATAAAAAGTGTTTCTTCTGGGCCAGGCATGGTGGCTTACATCTGTAATCCCAGCACTTTGGGAGGCCAAGATGGGAGGATCACTTGAGGCCAGGAGTTCGAGACCTGTCTGGTCAACATAGCAAGACCCCATCTCTATTAAAAAATAAAGTGTCTCTTCTGTAGATTGCATATAGTTGAATTATGTTGTTGTTGTTTTTTTTAACCCAGACTGACAATCTGCCTTTTGATTGGATTGTTTAATTCATTTTTTTTTTCTAGAGACAGAGTCTCACTCTGTTGCCCAGGCTGGAGTGGAGTACGGTGCACTATCATAGCTCACTGTAACCTCAAATTCCTGGGCTCAAGCTATTCTCCCACCTTAGCCTCCCTAAGTGCTAGGATTACAGGCATGAGCCACCACACCCAGCATAATTCATTGATACTTAATGGTATTATTAATATATTTGAATTTATATCTGCCATGTCACTTTTTGTTTTCTTTATGTGTGGTGCTCTCTTTGTTTCTCTATTCCTTTTATACCACCTTTTTTCGGATTAAGTGAATCTTTTCTAATGCAGGATTTTAATTTCTTTAATGATTTTTTACAATACATTTTTGTTATCTCCTTAGCTACTGATCTAGGACTTACCTCATACATCAGAATCAGCTTCCAACTTATACTAATTTAATTCTGTTGGAAGACATAAATGTTATTTCTGTATTGCTTTACTTCCTTTTTGTTTTGTTATTGTTATTCAGGTTACATATCTATAAATGTTACAAACCAAACAATATATTGTTATAATTATTTATATATATGTATACTTTTAAAGAAGCTAAGAAAAGCTAGTATATATTTATAGCTTTTGTTAAATTATTAATTTTCTATTTTTTTAGACAGAGTCTCACTGTGTCACCCAGGCTGGAGTGCAGTGGTGCAATGTGATCTTGGCTCACTGCAGCCTCCGCCTCCTGGGTTCAACCCATTCTTCTGCCTGAGCCTCCCGAGTAGCTGGGACTACAGGTGCGTGCCACCATGCCTGGCTAATTTTTTTATTTTTATTTTTAGTAGAGGCAGGGTTTCACCATGTTGGCCAGGCTGTTGTCGAACTCTTGACCTCAGATGAGCTGCCCACCTTGGCCTCCCAAAGTGCTGGGATTACAGGTGTGAACCACCATATCTGGCCTTGTTATGTTAATCCTATTTATCATTTCTTGTTCTCTGCATCTGTTCCTGTGGATTTAAGGTGCCATCTGGAATTACTTCCATACCCCAATATGGCTTTGTTCCAATCCATCTTCTTTTTGCTGTTATTGGCAGATACATAATATTTCTATATGTTACAGGGTGAACCATGCACTACATACACATTGTTTCATAAAATTGTTTTCTAAATAATTTAAGAAAGGAGAATAAATATGCATTTACATTGCTTTTTATAATTACATAACTATCTTTACCATTGCTCTTTGTTTTTCGTGTGGATTTGAATTACTTTCTGGATTCAGTTGCTTTCAGCTTAAATAACTCTCTTTGGTATTTCTTGTAATGTAGGTCTGCTAGAAACAAATTTTTCTCACTTTATCTAGAAAAGTTTATTTTACCTTCAATTTTAAAGTTAGCTTTGCTGAATATATGACTTTTGTTTAATGAATGTTTTCATTGGGCACATTGAGTATGTTATCACACTGCATTCTGGCCTCCATTGTTTCTGGTGAGAAGTCAGCTTTTAATCTTCCTTTGTAGATTTGTAAGTGATGAGTCATTTTTCTCTTGCTGCTTTCAAGATTTTCTCTTTGTCTTCTAGCATTTTTATTATAATATGTCAGCTTGTGGATCTCTGCATTTATCTTACTTGCAGTTCATTGAGCTTTCTGCATGTGTTGATTAATGTTTTTCAATATATTGGGAAGTTTTTAGCCATTATTTCTTTATTTTTTTCTGCTTCCTTCTCATTCTTTCCTTCTAATAGTCCCCTTACACATATGTTGGTGCATATAATGTCCCATAATTCTCTGAGGCCATCTTCATTTTTCTTCATTCTTGTTTTCTCTGCTCTTTAGAGTTAATATGCTCTATTAATCTGTTATCAAGTTTGTTAATTCTTTATTCTCCCAGTTCAAATGGACTCTTGTTCCCTCTAGTGAGTTTTTCATTTCAATTATTGTTCTTTTGAACACCAGAATCTCTATTTCGTTTTTAAAAATATTTCCTCTCTTTTTATTTATATTCTGTTTGATTTGACATTGACATCATACCTTCTTTCATTTCTTTAATAATAGTTTCCTTTAGTCCTTCAAATATATTTATCATGGTTACTTTGAACACTTTGTCTACTAAATCTAACATCTGGTAATTTTCATAGGTAGTTTCTGTTGCCTGCTCTTTTGGTATTGCTGTATAGTGTATAGTTTATACTGTCCTGTTTATTTGCATGCCTCATAATTTTTTGTTAGAAACTAGGTTATTTTAGATAATATATTGTATCAACCCTGGGTACTTGTTCTTTCCACTCCAGGTCTTATTATTTTTGTGTGCTTGTTAACTTCATTTTGTGAAACTGCTGATGTTGTTCCTCAGGGGGTACAGCTTTGGGTAGGCACATAATCACCCTGGGATAACACTGATTTTGGCAGGGCTCCCTTTAACTGCCTCTTTCCCTGACCACAGCCAGCTCTTAAATCACGCTAATTACCTGCTGATTGCTCTTTTGTTTTCGACAACACCCTGGGGCATAAATTGCTTCACAGATTAATCCAATCAAATTTGGGCACCTTAGTAGGAATATTTTCTTAGGTTAGTGTTTAAGACTTGCTCTGACTCTTGGAGGACTTTTTTGCTGCCCTTTGCCTCTGTTTTCTCTCCAGCAAACTGGTTGGCCTACAGTTTAGCCTATAATTTTAATAAGTTTACCAATTTCCCCCAATTTTCTTTTACCATAACCTTCTTTGTTCTTGAGAGCACCCTTAGGCTTGAATTTTTCCACACTCAGTTGCAAATAAAGTCAGTTATTTTAGGGAGAGATTCAGAGCTCTCTCTTCTAAGGCCTACCTTTCCCTTAGGGCAGAATCTCTGAGCCACAATTCTGGTCCTGGAGACTGGAACAATGGCGTAATTCTCTCTGATATCTCTGATTGAGAACTTGAGTGCTTGGTGGAGGAAGGAGACAATAGCCCTTAATCTCTTTAGCTTGCCTTTCTTAGAATGCATCTACTGCTCCTCAATCCAGGGTCAGGGAGATGGATGCCCCAGTATGCTCAGTAGCACCAATGCCCAAGATTTAGCTTTGTCCTATGGTTAGGGGCTGGGTGGAAAAAAGGAGCCACCACCTCTTGGCCACACTAAACCAGAACTTAGCCTCAGCAACAGGTAATTGGGGGAAGCATGATAAATGGTTATGTCCTGCTCCTCCTAGGAAGATAGCCCTCTAACTGAGATCTAGGAGGAATAAGGAGTCTTGTATTTTTGGATGTTTCAGTCTAGAGTAGAGCTCCCCTCTTCACTGGGCTGCGAGGCAGGGTTGGAAGAGTGGGTTTTGGTTCATTTACCACAAACTTTCACTGTTCTTAAAATTTTAGTAGCTTTTTCTTGAATAAATGATTTTTCATTTGTTTTATGTCATCAGAAACATTTCCAGAGACTTTAGATGGTTGTTTATATAATTTTCACCAGTTTCACTGTGAGCTGGTTCACAAAGTTCCTCATGCTGTCATGACAGAAGTGGCATGTATCCATTTACATGTAATGTTAGTATTGATGTAGGTGGAATTATATCTATATAAATTTGGTTTTGATATCTCATGTCTTTTTTGTTCTATTCCTCCTTTCCTGCTTTCTTTTGTACTAAGTAAATATATCTTAGTAAAATTTTTGATGATTTTTTCACATTTTAAAAATTTTCTTAGTGGTTGCTCTATGGTTTGCCATATACTTCTTAGCTTATCAGAATATACTTCATTTTTAAAAATTTAATTTAATTTTTTTTAGAGACAAGGTCTTGCTCTTTTTCCCAGAGGTGGAGTGCAGTGGTGCAATCACAGCTCACTGCAACCTCAAAGTCCTGGGCACAAGTGATCTTCCCACCTCGGCCTCCTGAGTAGCTGGACCTACTGGCGTATGCCACCACACCTCACTGTTTTGTTTTTCTTTGCAGAGACAGGGTTCTCACTATGCTGCTTAGGCTGGTCTCAAACTTCTAGCCTCAAGCGATCCTCCCACCTTGGCCTCCCAAAGCACTGGGATTACAAGTATGAGGCACTATGCTCAGCCTTATACTTCATGTTTATATTATCTCTTTTGAGGTATACAAATGCTATGCTTTTATAGCTCTATCTTGTCTCTTTTTTCCCATTATTATTATTCATATTACATCCATGCAATATGTTAAAATATGTTAATATATTATGATGTATGTAATATATTAAACATAAGAATACATTATTTTAATTATTACTCTATACAATTTTTTAAAGAAGCTGAGATAATAAAAGGAAGCAACTATTTACTTAGTTTGTTATATTAATCTTATTAACACTTCTGCTCTTCCATCTCAGTATTTCCTACCATTTTTCTTTTCTTCTGCCTTCTTAGGGAGAACCATTAAGTTTTTAACATTTATATTCCATTGCAATGTGATTTTTTTCTTTTTTTTAATTTGAGACAGAGTCTCACTCTGTTGCCTAGGATGGAGTGTAGGGGTGCGATCTTGGCTCACTGCAACCTCCACTTCCTGGGTTGAAGCAATTCTTCATTCTCTTTTTTTCTTTCTTTCTTTTTTTTTTTTTTTTTTTGAGACCGAGTCTGGCACTCTTGCCCAGGCTGGAGTGCAGTGGTGCCATCTAGGCTCACTGCAAGCTCCGCCTCCCGGGTTCACGCCATTCTCCTGCCTCAGCCTCCCGAGTAGCTGGGACTACAGGCACCCGCCACCACGCCCGGCTAATTTTTTGTATTTTTAGTCGAGATGGGGTTTCATCGTGTTAACCAGGATGATCTCGATCTCCTGACCTTGTGATCCGCCCGCCTCAGCCTCCCAAAGTGCTGGGATTACAGGCGTGAGCCACCGCGCCCGGCATGCCTCAGCCTCCCGAGTAGCTGGGATTACGGGAGTGCACTACCATATCCGGCTAATTTTTTTTTTTTTTTTTTTTTTTTTTTGAGACGGAGTCTTGCTCTGTTGCCCAGGCTGGAGTGCAGTGGCGCGATCTCACCTCACTGCAAGCTCCGCCTCCCGGGTTCATGCCATTCTCCTGCCTCAGCCTCCTGAGTAGCTGGGACTACAGGCGCCTGCCACCACGCCCGGCTAATTTTTTTGTATTTTGAGTAGAGATGGGGTTTCACCGTGTTAGCCAGGATGTTCTCGATCTCTTGACCTCGTGATCCGCCCGCCTCAGCCTCCCAAAGTGCTGGGATTACAGGCGTGAGTCACCGCGTGAGGCCCAAATTTTTGTATTTTTAGTAGAGATGGGGTTTTGCTATGTTGACCAGACTGGTCGTGAACTCCTGGCCTCAAGTGATCTGCTCGCCTTGGCCTCCCAAAGTGCTGGGATTACATGCATGAGCCACTGAACTCGGCTTAAAATATGCTTTTTAAAGACCAAAGTAAAATAAAAATGTGTTGGTGGACTGAATTGTGTCCTCCCAAAAGATGTCCATGTCCTAACCCCAGTACTCGTGAATATGATCTTACTTAGAAATAATTTGTGGATGTAATTAAGTTAGGGTTCTGGAGATGAGATCATCCCGGCTTAAGGGTGAGCCTGAACTCCAATGACTGGTGTCCTTATAAGAAAAAGGAGAGGAAGATTTGACATATCATGTGAAAGAAGGCCATATGAAGGTAGAAGCGGACATTAGAATTATGCTCTCACAAACCAAGGAATGCCAGGAGCCACCAGAAGCTGGAAGAAGCAAAGGATTCTCCTCTAGAGCATGGCTTTGGCAAACACCTTGATTTTGGACTTCTGGCCTCTAGAACTGTGAGAGAACAAATTTCTGTTGTTTTAAGCCACCCAGTTTGTAATAACTTGTTATGGCAGCCCTAGGAAACTAGTATACCTACCAAGTAAACATTCCAGATTTATTTTCTATGTAGATCAATTTTTGCTTCAGTTTATAAACATTTTCCTCCCTGTCCATTTAAGACTTTGGCCACAGGGTTAAGAGTGGTGATTCTAATTGTTATAAAATACTTCAGAACATTAGTCCTCATTTATTAGTATTGATCTTGAACAACAAATAAACACATTTCATGGAAACACATACATTTCAATAACTTTCCTATTCCCTATCTACGCATTACAATCAAGAAAGTAGCAGGGAAGTTGTGCCAGTTCATCAATTTGTTGCTTATCATCTCCAAATTCACCATTATTGACTGCTCTGTGAAAATGGATCTGATCCATTTAAGTATTTTTCCTTTTGTCAGCTGGCAATGAAGCTTTTCCAGTAGAGGAAACTGGAAAGATGTTGCAGAGAGAAAAGGTTTTGCTCCCTGCTTCTGGCCGGCTTACTGGGTAGGGTGTTCCTGCAGCTTGTGCAGCTCTCTCCAGTGGCTGGCTTCTGTGTTGCAGTTTCAATAGCACCAGGCCGCCTCCCCTGGCACCCTCCCTCTTGTGGTTTTTGTAGTAAAGTTCCTCTGCTGAAACATTTCCCTATGAACATCCTTCTCAGGCACTCTAGCAGGCCAATTCCAGAGGGTGGGTTTCCAGCAAGTTCTAGAATGCAGAGTTCCAGTAATTTCCAGAGGTTGGAGTTTCAGCAAGTTCTGCCTGTAAGGCAATACAGAATTATTTCCTGCCATAGAGTGAGTCTCCACTGGCTGTGTTCTCTCCAAGGTCTGGATCTCAGCTAAGGGCAGACAGTGCTTTACCTCAGTGCCAGGGGTAGTGGCTATCATATCTACTATTATATACCTGCTACATCTGTAGTATTTAGAGTTCTGTTTACTTCTTGCTAGCTAAGCCCTCATTATTCCAATTTCATGTTATCATTAATAATTATTTATCCTAAACTTCCTTTATTCAAATGATCATGGGCTTTTTCCCTCCTGATTGAACTGACTGATATAGAGGTGATCACGGAATAACTGCCACATAAATTTTGAAAGAGTACACAAATACATTTTTACACGAATTTTATAACAATTCCTTGAAGTAGACATGGCAAATACTATTTATTATTCACATTTTACAGGTGAGGAATGAGGTTCACAGGCTATGAGTGGACCAAACTCATAGTCATTTTTATCATTTGTAAAATGAGAATAACAATTGAACCTATCTCCTAGGGTCATTGTAAAGATTAAATGAGGTAAGCACGTAAAAGTGCTGAGGACATGATAATGGCTTGTTAAGTGTTAACTGTTATATACAGGTCAAACATCCCTAATCTAAAAATCCAAAATTCAAAATGCTCCAAAATCCAAAATTTTTGAGTGCCAACATGATGCCACAAATGGAAAATTCCACATCTGACCTCAAGTGGAGGATCACAGTCAAAAGGCAGTCAAGACTGTTTCATGCACAAAGTTATTAAAATATTATGTAAAATTATCTTCAGCCTATGTGTATAAGGTATAAATGGAACAAATGAAATTCACATTTAGACTTGGGTCCAATAGCTGAAATATCTCATTATGTATATGCAAATATTCCAAAATCTGAAAAAGTCCAAAATCCAAAACATTTCTGGTCCCAAGCACTTTGGATAAGGAATACCCAACCTGTACATTATACTTGAACTACAAAATTATTCAGTCTGGTATTTTGCTAAACTACTTGCAATGAGTTGTCTAGGTCTCATGTATCTTTTTATATCATTTTGTTTTATCAATTATTCATATTTGTTTTGTCAAGTTCCATGGCAATAACAACAAAAGATAAGCCTATCACTTCACAATTACCTCCTGTGGTTACTGCTTTCTGAGGAAAAAAAAAATTACAAGTGAGAGCTAATCAACCTAGGCTAAGTTTATGTCAACTTAGAAATTCAAGACCCACTGTGGTCAATGGCAGAGCTGAGTGAGGAAACCCAATTCCCAAGAATATAGCCCTAAATTTAGATGAACCTTCAAATTGGAATATTTCAATGTAAATAATACATGCAACTTAAAATGCATTTCTGGTCTCATCGGGTTTAGGTGAGGGAGTAGGGTGGGGACAGGATGTTATGGGAAAGTAGGGAAGAAAAGGAAGCGGTTTACTAATCTGTGTCAATTATCAAACCAACCCCTTTCATCACTGAAGATTTCAGCAACCAAATACTGAAGGTCAGTGCGGTACCAAGGGTTGGGGTTACATATTAAACAGTGTAGTCCCGAACCTGTAGAAAACTATTGATACCTTGCATAGAGATAGGCACTAATACATAAAGATTATTGAAAACTCTTGGTTAAAGTACTTTAGTAGTATTTGAAAACACAATAGGAAATTACCCTGTAGGAATGGGATAGATACGGCATGTTAAACTTTCAGAAGGGGGAACATGCTTCACGGCTGATTGCAAATTTCTCATGCAATATTTGTCAGAATCCGGGAGCATTTTAAGTGGTCTTCTAACAATATAAGCCCCGCACTTTGGACTGGTAAGTACAACATTTTCATTTGGTAAATAATAATAATTTTAAACAGAAACAAGTCACGACCAAATAGCGACTCTTATCCTCCCCCAGGCATAAAACACTTTAGCCAGCTAGCCGCCTTTCCACGGGGTAGAGTATAAACAACAAACAAAACCGCTTTGGTGCCGGCAGGAAAAAGGGGAAAGGAGTCGAGTCAAAACACCGTCTCTTAAGTTCCTCAAGATCAACCCAGGGGGAAGGGTCCTCCACCGGAAAGGGCCGGATAGCCTTTACAGGAAGGGAAAGTCACTCCGGAGCTCGCAGACGCGAGTGCCACCACAGAGTT
Organism: Pongo pygmaeus; assembly: GCF_028885625.2. Lineage (NCBI taxonomy): Eukaryota > Metazoa > Chordata > Mammalia > Primates > Hominidae > Pongo > Pongo pygmaeus. The sequence continues at coordinate 84,381,365 of NC_072396.2, read as the reverse complement.
CCAAGGCGGCTGCCAGAGCGTCGGCCGTCAGTTAGCACCTCCCCCTCCTTCCCAGAGCTGTAGCTAAGCAACCATCGGGCTCCGGGAGAGTCCAGGCTCAGCTGCTGTATTAGTGCCTCTAGCGGGGAACTATGAGCGCTGCAAAACCCTATCACCATTTTTACCCTCCCCTCTCTCCACCCCCTTTGCCCCCGCCCACCTCTTCACCACTTCGGCTCCTCCCTCTTCTCGCTCCGTCTATTTCTCTCTCTCTCTCCGCCCCCCCACCCCCCGCGTCTCTCTCTCTCTCTCTCTCTCTCTTTTTCCTCTCTCTCTCTCTCTCTCCTCTCTCTCTCTCTCTCTCTCTCTCACTCACTCACTCTCTCCCTCTCCCTCTCCTCTCTCTCCTTCCTCCTCCGCCTCCTCAGCTCTTGGGCTAGAATATCTATGGGTCGAAACGTGATGCGATGAATTCGAGAGAGAGCGAAACTAGGACGAGGAGTGCGGCGGAAGCGGCGGGACTCCCGGGCATGGGGGCTTCACCACAATAGAGGCAGCGCCCCCACCCGCCCCCGCCAGCCCCTCCGGAGCGAAGCCCCCAAACCCCCTCGGGAAAAGGATGGCGGCAGCACCTACCCAGATCGAAGCCGGTGGGTAGCTGTGTCGGGGGGTGGGGGGTGCTAAGGGAATGGGGGCTTAGCGCGAAGGCTGTCAGTTTCTTTTGAAAAAGCTTCTATTTCTCTTCTCTACCTCCCTCTCAACCTCTTTTCCCCCCTCTTCCACAGAGCTGTATTACCTGATCGCTAGGTTCTTGCAGTCTGGACCCTGCAACAAATCCGCTCAGGTAAGGGGAAGAAAGAGATCTGGGAGTCGTGGTGAATGGTCCCAGTGGGGAAATCGAGGCAGCGGGACGAGCAGTTCCGTTGAGGGTGAGGGAAAGGCCGGCCTTGACTAGTCAAACGGTCAGCGGCTGGGCTTTAAGTGTGGAGGGAGGAATGGGTTGATGGCCCGAGCTGCTCCTCATATCTGTGTTTCCCTTTTGCTCAGGTGCTAGTGCAGGAGCTCGAGGAGCATCAGGTACGGAGCCCCTTCGGGAAGGGTGGGGAGGGTTGAGGTGAGACTGGAGGAAGAGGAGGGCAAGTCAGGGGCGGAAGACGGGCTGGAATAGAGGCTTCGATCTGGGTACCCGTAGCTGTTGTCACCGGGGTGAATTGGCTTCTTCCCTCAAAAGGGGCAGACAACGCTGGGGTCTTAACTCGTCCCCGCTTTATGCTTGTGGGAGGCAGTTTTTCAGGATTTCCTTCTCCTCGACCCCCCTTCCCTCCCCCATATACTCGTCTAGCTCTGAGCCAATAGCTATCAGGCCGAGAGAAATAAAGACGGTAAAGTGTTGAGGACTGGGACACAGGTTGGGTCCAGTTGATGGGGAGCGGAGGCTTTTCCTTCATCATTTGCCTCTGCTTCCCCCTTTCTTTTCGTCCGGCCCCCAGCTGATTCCGCGCCGCTTAGATTGGGAGGGGAAAGAGCACCGAAGAAGCTTCGAGGATCTGGTGAGTAAAGTTTTCATTTCAACTTAACCTAACTCTTTCACCACTCCCTCCCCACCTTGTACCCCCAACCCGTCCCCCACCTCTCAGCCGACGAGGTTCTAGAGCTCGGTGCAGAGCCAAAGAACGACTGCCCCTTCCCCCATCCCTGCTAGTCGGAAAAAGGGTACCTTGCCCTCCCCTTGGCCCTGCTTGTTTCCACCCGAAAACTTTGAAGAATGTGAGTTGATTATCAGAGGTGCCGTGTTGTGGATTATGAATATGTTACAAACATTGGGGAAGGCCCATTGTAGGCGGAAAAGGGAGAGAAACCAAGGGGTTATCTTGGGGCACGTACTAAGGTCTGACGCTGGCCAATGACAGCGTTGGTAACAGCCCGGAGTTCCGGATTAGTGGAAGAAAACTGGTTTCTGGTTGGTCCTGGCCTGAAATACGGGAACTAAGGCCAGGCTTGGTCTTTTTTTGGGGGGGCGGGGGGGCAGGGGGGAGGCGTGGGAGGAAGGGGCTCTGGAGAGGAATTGACGGACCAGGGATTAGGAAAAACGACGTAATTAAAAATAATAAGGAGCGTCAAGCCAATTTAAAATTTTGCCGGTTAGGTAATGGTCTACTGAGTAAAAGCATAATCGTTACGTATCTCTGATTTTATAAGCTCATTCAATCATCAGTTAAGTCGCATTTGCATAGACCCGTTTTCACTAAATAGAAACTGAGTTATCACTTTTTGAGAATTGGTGAAACACGATTTTGGGTTTACAAGGAGACAACAATGGACATATTTAAAAATGGAATATACTTTAGTGAAGGACCAAAGGCATTGGTCTGTGTTGTTTCTCCTGCAAATATACTTCATAGTATAAATGTACCTTGTGTTCAGCATTGACACACAAAAACAGGTGATCCTTTTTATTTTGCGGGGGAGGTTCCCTTGTGTTAGCTGCTGCCACAGTGCATTGGAGGGTAGTGAAAGGAGAAAGGAATGATGTTACTAAAATCTAAATTCAGCTGTCTTTCCTTCAAATAAGATCCAAGTGGAGGAAAATCGGACAAAGTTAAAGAAAGTTGGCGGTGTATGGTAGACTCTAAATATAAATGATTTAAAATTTGCTTGCAATAAGACTATATTTAAATTGCTTCAGTGTTCATTTTGTTATTTTTGTTTGTATTATCTTACAACAGTGAGGCCACATTATTATTATCAAGTCTACCGACTGTATAGTTTTCTTATATTTTGCAAATCACAGAAAATGGTATAATTGTGATAAGGGTAAACTTGACCATCTGTATTATTAATAGTAACAATTTCTCAGATGGAGAAAAATTAGTTTTGAAAAACTTCATGTACTGCCAGGTTAATTTGTAGTCAGTCTTTCTGTTGGACTTAAGTCTTTCCCTCCCCCTAAAAGAGGCAAAAACAACAGTGCCTACTAATATGTTTTAACACTTAATGACTGATACAGGTTTTTATATATAGTTTTAATACTGAGGTGTATTGAAAATGTTTTCCTTTCCATTTGTCCCTCTCACAGCCTATATGTGTTATTTTAAGCAAGTGGCAAAGGAGATTAAAAGGAAAAAGCTTTTTTGAAACTAACTTGACAGTGATAAAAAGGAAATGAAAATCAAAGTAATTAAAAAATAGTCTCCTCACCAAAAAAACCCCAACAACCCAGTTTACTAGACTTTTCCTCATATTATAAAGACATACTTTTACATAATTGTGATCAGTGTCCATTTTATGCTTCATATTTTTCTTAACATTTAAAAATGTACTTGTGTATTTGAATAGTCATCATTATTTTAATGGTAAGAAAAAATTCAGTTGTATTTAAGGTACGATATGATTTGAACCAAGCTTCCAGTTGAGCATTTGAGCTACTTCCAGATTTTTGCTAATAACTTTGCATAGTTAGGTGGTCTTTTTCTGCTGTTTACTTTCTCCCCATCCCTTCTGCCCCCAGTTATTTTCCTGGACTTTATTCCCTAAAGTGGAGTTACCAGGTCAAAGGGTCTCATGAGTTTTATAGCTCTTGTCATATATTGTTTGCTGTCCAGAAGATTGTACTAATTTATAATGTCATCATCTAGGTATTTAGAGTGAGTTTTTTAATAGCTTTAAATCATTCGGTTTCTTTAATATTTAATAGATGTCAATTGCTCCTGGTTGACTTAGGTAGCTCTTTGTTTTCATTACTAGTGAGGCTTAACCTTTAAGGAATTAAAAAAATTGTTAATTGTTACATATACTCAATTTTATCGTATCTTTTAAATATTCTTTTCTGTTTTTATATTTTCAATTTTTTTATGTACACAGAGTCTTCTGTTGTTTGAACATTATAGTTTAGATACTATGGTTTTCTTTTACATTTCTGTTCTCTACCTATGGACTTCTTTGTAAGAGAAGATGAGCAGGGTTGAGTGATAATTTGAACAGAAGTGTAGTGGCTGAGAAGTGAATGTGCGGTGTTGGTTTGATTGCTAGAATTGTCAGTAATATTGTTGATTGCAATTATTTCACATATGACCTGATTTTGAGTGGCTGCATTGTAGAAGAGATGGGATACTTTTTCTTGGGGTAGGTGTTTTTGTTTTTTTTGTTTTTTTTTGAGACGGAGTCTTGCTCTATTGCCAGGCTGGAGTGCAGTGGCGGGATCTCGGCTCACTGCAACCTCCGCCTCCCAGGTTCAAGCGATTCTCCTGCTTCAGCCTCCCAAGTAGCTGGGACTACAGGCACGCGCCACCACGCCCAGCTAATTTTTGTATTTTTTAGTAGAGACAGGGTTTCGCCATGTTGGCCAGGATGGTCTCGATTTCTTGACCTCGTGATCCGTAAACCTCGGCCTCCCAAAGTGCTGGGATTACAGGCGTGAGCCACCGCGCCCGGCCTGGGGTAGGTATTTTTTAAATTGTCATTGGAATGATGGATTTATAAAGTGTGGTCTTTGATTTAGCTGCATGTTTTGGATTGAAATTTAGGGCAAAGTATTAATAAATAGTATCATCTTGATTTACCTGGAATATTACATTATATAGCAGTATTACAAACTTAAGGTGTATTGGGGTATGAAAAGGAAAGAGTACAAATGTACAACGAAGTGTTAACTAGGTTATCAACATAGTAAATAGGGGTTGCATGGCCACGTATACTGCATATATGAGACGAAAATCCTGCCTTTTTGTTCATATGTATACTTTCATTTGAACTGATTGTCATTAATGCTTAATTTATCAATAATATTAAGGTAATGATAAACTGAATTTCTTTAACATTACTACTGTTAGTAGTAGTAATGAAATCCTTCCCTTCTGTTTTCTGAAACGGTCATCTGATTTAGTGTTTAGTGTTTTACTTGTAATTTTGAACACAAGGGAAGGTGCTTTTTTTTTAAAGCTGCTGGCAGTTAAGTATTGACGTATCCTGATCTGAAATGTCATTTAAAAAAGAATCTGTACATGAAGCTTCTTGGTCAGTTTATGTTGAACTGTAAGGTTTTTGAATATGGCATTTAAAATATAACACTCTAAATTTTCCAGAATTTTAAGTAATGATAGAGGGAAAATTTTGAAGTGATTGTTTCTGAATTTTCATCTAGGCACTTTATTTTCTGCTTCCTAGTTGGCTGTTACTGACCACATAATAGAATTAGATTTGCTTCTTGCAATTCATCTTAAGGTAGATAATTTAAATAATACAGATGTCCTTTCATTTGTGGTGACCCTATTGAGTTGTTGGCTAATTTATTGCTTCCTCCTTGGAGCTTTATTGGGGACAACAGAGTAATCAAGGTTGTGTGTGTTTAAATGAACAGTTCTTGTTAATCTATAAGTTTTATATATTGAAATGGTGATTTGGAAACTTTTTAAAAACCACATTTTAAGATTTTTAAATCATTTTTAGGAGTCTCCTATCATAAGACTGAACCAGGGCCCGGTGTGGTGGCTCATGCCTGTAATCCCAGCACTTTGAGAGGCTGAGGCAGGCAGATCACTTGAGGTCAGGAGTTCAAGACCAGCCTGGCCAACATGGCGAAAACCCGTTTCTATTAAAAATACAAACATTAGCTGGGTGTGGTAGCTCATGCCTGTAATTCCAGCTACTCAGGAGGCTGAGGCATGAGAATTGCTTGAGCCCTGGAAGCAGAGGTTGCAGTGAGCTGGAATCGCACCACTGCACTTCAGCCTGGGTGACTGAGACTCTGTCTCAAAAAAAAAAGACTGAACCAAAGTTATAAATATGTTTAGATGTGGTATATAGTTTTACATTTATTTTGCATTTTCATCTATAAAACTGAAAGCACCAGTTAGTGCTTACATTTGGAATGACATAGATTGTATTACCCTCATTTTATATGCAAAATACTAGAAGTAATTTTATGTTTTTTATGAAAAACTTTTATAAAGATTATGTTTGTTATTGTCCTTAAAAATATACATACATCTATGATTATATGTTGTTATAAGAACTTGCATCTGCATATAACACATTCAAGTTTAAAAGTGTTTTCACATTATCTCATTTGATCCTCACCAACTACTTTAAAACACTGTATTTAAATTCCAGACATACCTGTATTCTTTTCTTAACCAGCTGTTGTTCTCCAATTACTAATAATAGCTTAAATTGTCAATTAGAACAGCAGAATGATCTTTGAGTGCTGGTAGCATAGTTATTGCATCTCTAAGTGTGGAAGCAGTTTAAGCATGTTTGATTTATTAACTGCCATGTGGACATAGCCATAGTTAGGAAGAACAGGATGCATCATGGGATATCAAAAAGCATGCTCTGCTCAACCCCAGTGCAGTGTATTGTGCATATAATGCTAACTGATAGGTATTATGACAGAGAGAGGTCAATATCTGGAAATCAGTATTCCTGACTACTCCTGACTACTGACTTGCTTGAGCCACCACGTGCTCTCTGAAATATGTTGGCTTTAGCGATTTGTCTAGATTGATCCTTGGCATTTTTTTCCCCACATATGGGCTCTAAGGAATGTACTTTCAATGATTTAAAATCCTTTTGGAGATTTATCATTAATCTTAGGATAACTGGTATCTCAGTACAAATGAGATATTGTGAAAGTGAAGAGAGCTGGTGTTAGGGACTAATACTTTGGATTCAGTGAATTTGCCTTAATGAAATTTTGTCCTGAGCATCTTTGTCACATTTGAATATTAGTTTTAGTTCCTGTGCTTTAGTTTTTGTTTTACTACTGATGTTGATTACTGATTGATTAATAAACACTTTCCTTTTGGTAGGCAGCAAAATGGTATTCTAAAAAGGTAGTTTAGTGTTTGTGTCATAATTTAGAGATGCCCTTGCTTGACATTTCTTTTTGTTTTCTTTGTTTTTTTTTGAGAGGGAGTCTTGCGCTGTCAGGCTGGAAGGCAGTGGCGCGATCTCGGCTCACTACAAGCTCCGCCTCCCGGGTTCACGCCATTCTCCTGCCTCAGCCTCCGGAGTAGCTGGGACTACAGGCGCCCGCCACGCCCAGCTAATTTTTTGTATTTTTAGTCGAGATGGGGTTTCTCCGTGTTAGCCAGGATGATCTCGATCTCCTGACCTCGTGATCCGCCTGCCTCGGCCTCTCAAAGTGCTGGGATTACAGGCGTGAGCCACCGCGCCCGGCCTGCTTGACATTTCTTACATGGGATTTTGTGAGTAGTAGAAAATACCCTAATATTTAGTATGGAATATAGCCTTTACTTGTTGAGTGACCCTAGGGAAATTACTTAAGCTCTCAGAGATTGAATTTCCTCAATTATAAAATGAAAATTTCCCATTTGTTGTGGGTAACAAGTGAGTTAAATGAGAAAGAATGCATTTTGTTAATTGTAAAATGCTGTGCAAATGAATTGTTAGCTACATTTTAAAATTAGGATAGAGAGACCGAACAGCCAGCAGGGAAATCTGGAGAACTATGACCCCAGATGTTATATTTTCTTAGTCGATGAGATATCACCCCCATATTTTTAATTTTTTAAAATTTATTTATTTATTTATTTTAAGATGGAGTCTTGCTCTGTCGCCCAGGCTGGAGTGCAGTGGCGAGATCTTGGCTCACTGCAACCTCCACCTCCCAGGTACAAGTGATTCTCTTTCCTCAGCCTCCCAAGTAGCTGGGATTATAGGCGTGTGCCACCAGTCCTGGGTAATTTTTGTATTTTCAGTAGAGGTGGAGTTTCACTGTGTTGGCCAAGGCTAGTCTTGAACTCCTGACCTCCACTGATCCGCCCACCTCGACCTCCTAAAGTGTTGGGATTACAGGCGTGAGCCACCATTCCTGGCCCTTAATATTTTTATAAAGTAAGGGGCATATAAAACAGTACTATAAAAAAGAATATTTAAAATATTAGTGTCAGAATTGAACTCAGAATGAGTGAGCTGTGTCTGTGTTAACACAAACATGAATGTATGTCAAAAGATATTTAGTGTAATATGCATTTTTTATGAATGCCAGTATAACACTGGTGTAGTATTCACTTTTTTTTTAAACAAATGGGAAGTTTTTATTGTGAGTCTTTCATATGTCTTATTGCAGGGATTCTCAACCCTTCTGGTTGTATCTTGAATTTATTTTCTATATATTATTGAGATTTATTTACTTATTTATTTGAGACACAGTTTTGCTCTGTGGCCCAGGCTGGAGTGAAGTGGTACTCACTGCAACCTCCACTTCCTGGGCTCAAGCCATTCTCCTGCCCTAGCTTCCAGAGTAGCTGGGATTACGGGCCTGCACCACCATGCCCACGTAATTTTTTGTATTTTTAGTAGACGTGGGGTTTCACCATGTTGGTCAGGCTGGTCTTGAATTCCTGACCTCAAGTGATCAGCCCACCCACGCCTCCCAAAGTGTTGGGATTACAGGCGTGAGCCATCACACCTGGCCTAATTTCTCGTATTTTAAGTTACCCTGTTTAAAATGTTTTCTCGTCCGGGCGTGGTTGCTCACGCCTGTAATCCCAGCAGTTTGGGAGGCCTAGGTGGGTGGATCATGAGGTCAGAAGTTCAAGACCAGCCTGGCCAAGATGGTGAAACCCTGTCTCTACTAAAAATACAAAAAATTAGCCAGGCCTGGTGGCAAGTGCCTGTAATCCCAGCTACTCCAGAGGCTGAGGCAGGAGAATCCATTGAATTTGGAGGGCGGAGGTTGCAGTGAGCCAAGATCTCGCCCACTGCCCTCCAGCCTGGGTGACAGTGAGACTCCGTCTCAAAAAAAAAAAAAAAAAAGATGTTTTCTCATGCCCTTTAGTATCCGCCATTGTGTTTTATAGTTAGCTGGGTCTCAATTATTTGTGTTTTTCTTAACTTTTGTTAGAAGCATGAGCTATATATATATATATGTTTGGTTTATTTTATCTGCTAGTTGGTACTGAGCTCTTTTGTTGGACCTTTCTCTACTGAGCACCTACTAGAATGTGGGTGGGTCCCCTGTCCTTGTCTTAATTTCATCTGCCCTTAGGTTATAGTGCTTTTTAGTGCTTTCTTGAGGCAGTGTAAGCTAGAGAATACTTGACCCTAGGAGAGTCGCTTCTGGTGTCTCTTTCTTGAGGAAATCTTAAAACTAATAAAAAGAAAAAGAAATGCTATGCATAATGATCAGCATTTTCAAAGGTGAGTGATGGAAGTTTTAACATTTTGTAAGTGCAACTAGGCAAAGGCCTGCCTGCTGTTTTTTTTTTTTTTCCCCCTGCCTGGTTTTTCACTTCTCTTTCAAATTCAGCAACCATTAAAACACAGCATTTGATTTAGGTTAATGTAGACATCAAAAAGAGAAAACCCAGTTAATTTTTTATGTTTTCTTTTATGTTCAAAGAGAAAAACCAGTTAATTTATGTTTTCTTCCAGTCTTTTTTTTTTTTTTTTGTACAAGTATTTGTATTTGTATTTTTTTTTGAGACAGCATCTCACTCTGTTACCCAGGCTGGAGTGCAGTGGCTCGATCATGGCTCACTGCAGCCTCTACCTCCTGGGCTCAATCAATCCTCCCACCTCAGCCTCTTGAGTAGCTGGTACTACAGGCATGCACCATCATGTCTGGCTAATAATTTTATTTTTTATAAAGATGGGATCTCACTTTTTTTTGCCCAGGCTGGTCTTGATTTCTTGGGCTCAAGCGATCCTCATGGGATTACAGACCTGAGCCACTGTACCCTGGGGTTTTTCATTAAAAAAAAAAAAAAAGCCCTTCTTAATGAGATATTATGCGCTAGTTACCATGCAAAATTTTATTGGGTTGGGGTGCCTTTCTCTTTGCTTGGAATGCCCTCCTTTCCCTTTCTGTCTTGTGAACTTTTCATATATTTTTCAAGGGTGAAACTGGACATAAACCCTTAAACCTCTAGGCAAAATTAGGTGTACCTTACTTCTTTGCTTCCTTAGTTCTCTGTACTGACCTCTGGGTACTTGCAGCTTAATTTGTTTCTATTTACTGTTTTGTTTGCTCCTCTAAGACTATGGGTTCCCTTAGGGCAGCAATTTAATCTTCTTTCCATTGCTTTCCTATGCTTTAAATGGCTGAATGAATGCATGAGTGGATTACTGTCTTTGTCCTAACGAACTTTAGGAGATAGTTATCATTACTGTTTTACAAATGAGGAAGTTCAGGCTCAGAGAGGCTAAGAAACTTTGCCTAAGGTCATATAAGTAGTAACTGGGGATGCTGCAAAGATTCAAATCAGTCTCTCTACTGGATCATACTGCCAAAAAAGAGTAACAGCTAGTAAATTTTAGTTCCAGGCTCTCAGACTTCAAAGTACCCTGTTATCTCTGTAGTACACTTAACATTGATATAAAGCTTTGCTGTATTTTTCAAAATCCATTTTGTTTTCTGTCCCTAAAGAGCAAAAGATTACATGACTAACTTTTGTATATGCCTGTTCTGTCCTCTAAATTAATCAGTCAGTCCCAGGCAAAATGTTACATTTTACTTTTTGAGCATGCAATCCCAGTTTGCTTCTTCATTTAACTTCTGTAGCCATGGTCTTGGAAAACAAATAGCGTATTCTCTGCTATATTTGTTTTTTAGAGTTACTTGTCTGATACTATTATTTTTAAAAGCCAGGGTAAACAAATATTTTTGGTGTTTGAAAATTAGTATTTCGAATGTAGCTCCTGGTGCAGTCCTGGCCTCCTGAGATTCGCTACCTTTTACATTTTATTCAGTGCCCAGCTGGATTTCTTTTAACTAATTATGATGAATAGTATCATCTCCGTGAGTTTTCTGGTTTTCTCAGTTGTCATAATGATTCTGAAGTATGATAATTCAGTTATTAGATTTGCTCTTTAGATCAGCCAGTCTAACTATCAAGAAGGTTTATAATCTAGGGTTAATTTAATGTCTTTCAGTTTATTCAGATTTACAGTTTTCATTGCTTTGCAGCTTTGTGTTAATGATTTCTATCATTATAATTTTTCAGCTGCCTTAAGAGGACAGTAGTAGAAAGAGCAGTGGGCAGAGAAACCCAGATTCCTGTCTTGTTTCATTGTAACAATTGGACAAGGCACTTTACTTCTGGATCTGTTTTCTCTTCTGTAAGGTGTGGGGTTAGGTTGATTATACATAGGGATCCTTACATTTCAGAGATTCTATAATTTAACTTTTAGAGTTGTTTTATAGAATAATATAGAAGTTTGAATTATACTCTTAACAAAAACCTTTTTTGGTAGAGATGGAGGTCTCACTATGTTGCCCAGGATGGTCTTGAACTCCTGGCCTTAAGTGATCCTCCCGCCTCTGTCTCTCAAGTGCTGAGATTACAGACGTGGGCTACCATACCCGGCCTTGTATTATACTCTTTTTTTTTTTCCGTATTATACACTTAAACTTTGTTTATAGAGAATGTTTTTCTTCTGCAGTCCTCAGAGCACTTAACTGTTCCGAGTCAGCCATTATATTCCAGAGAGATAAATGTAGTTAAATGACTGAAATTAGAATGTTTGAGCTTTAAACAAAAAGAGTGGTTTATAATACTTAAGACATGAATTTTATAGGCTATGATATAACAATATAGATTTATTTAAAAATGTAAAAAAAAAAAAAAAACTATTCAGGGTAGGTAAGAGTTCTTATTCTGAAAAGATCACCTTTAAAAAGTTCCAGCTTTAATGAAAAGCAAATAGATTCAAGTAAGCAGTTAACTACCCTTATAAGACCTAAAGTTTGATTTAGAAGAAACATTTTAAGAACTACATTGATATAGTTTGGAAGCCTGCTAATGTGGTTTGAAGGAGAAACTAGCATGTTTAAACTCAAAAGATTGTTATTGCCATTATTTTGATCAAATCTGTTTCTCTAGTGTTACAATCATATTTTGTTTATTTATTTATTTAATTTATTTTTTTGAGGTGGAGTCTCGCTCTGTCGCCCAGTCTGGAGTGCAGTAGCATGATCTCGGCTCACTGCAACCTCTGCCTCCTGGGTTCAAGTGATTCTCCTGCCTCAGCCTCCCGAGGAGCTGGGACTACAGGCGCCCACAACCATGCCCAGCTAATTTTTTGTATTTTTAATAGAGACGGGGTTTCATCGTGTTAGCCAGGATGGTCTCGATCTTCTGACCCTGTGATCCACCTGTCTCGGCCTCCCAAAGTGCTGAGATGACAGGCGTGAGCCACTGCACCTGGCCATATAATCAAATTTTTATTGATTTTAGAGCAAAGGACTTTTTCAATGTAACTGCTTAGAAATCGAGCAATTTTCTATTGTATAGAGTGAAAGTCAAACTTGTTTATTGTATAAGTCTTTAAAGGGATAGTTAGGAGTAAGTTGTATTTGCTGAATATATAGACCTCATGATTCTGTATTTTTGAATTATTACTGAGTGATTGATAAAACTTTTTATATAATTAGCTGAAAATCAAACATCATTGTTTCAATAAAATGAAATAGCCAGGGAGCTTAAGATATCAGTTTAAGATGTAACTCCAATAAATTTTCTTTCTATTGGAGGTTAACTCTAAAGATTCTAATTATAGAACTCCCATTTTCTGGATTGTATATGCTAATTATGTTGTATTTCTAGGGTAGTTAAGTGAAGTTTTTATGTAACAACTGAATATCTTGAGTTGGTCCAGAGGATTAAAAAAAATAATTACCAGTAAAGATGTCAACTACTACTCTATGTAAAAGCCCTCTTACAGCATTTACTTGATGAAAAAATAATGGCTGATAACAGAAGCCCAGTTTATCTAAGACAGTTTTGGGAAAGAAGGAATAAGCTGTTATAGTTGTTAATATGCAGCACCTTAAGACTTTTTTTTCCAGATACTTATTTTAAGGGTACTAATTATATTTGCATGTAGTCATATTTAGGAAGTGCCTTAATGTGCAGGATATGAATTATAAACTAGGATTTTAGGGTATCACTCAGTAGATGATAGGAAATGATTTATTCTTATTTTTATTTTTATTTTTTGTAGAGATGAGGGTGGTGCTATGTTTACCAGGCTAGTCTCGAACTCCTAGCTTCAATCAATCCTCCCTCCTCGGCCTCCCAAAGTACTGGGATTACAGGCGTGAGCCACCATTCCCAGCCATGAAGTATTTTTTAGATTGAATCATCAGCTGCATTGACTTTAATATTACCTCTATATTTTTCTGAAACATACCTCTGTATAGTTGTTTGCTTGGAAGAAAAACTAAAGATGTGAGAATTAATGGAAAGAATTTACTTAATCTTAACTCCGTCCTGATGCATAAACTAAACCCTGGAGATACAAATCTGAAATAATCTGATTACCATTCTTCTGGAGTATCATGACAGTTGCACAGGCTTCAATTATTTTGGTAGATTCAAATTGTTTTTTTGAGGGAACTTACCAAAGATATATAGCAGGATATAATTTAAAACAAAAATAATCACAGGTGATTCACTCATGTTACCAGAATGCTGAATACATGTTGGACTGTGGTTCTTTGACCTGTGTTTCCTAGGAAAACAAAAAAGGCAACCTGATAGGAGAATCTGAGATTTTTCCTCCAGGAATTCTTACAACAACATTGATTAGGTCAGGCGCGGTGGCTCACTCCTGTAATCCCAGCATTTTGGGAGGCGAGGCGGGTGGATCACAAGGTCAGGAGTTCGAGACCAGCCTGGCCAACATGGTGAAACCCCGTCTCTACTAAAAATACAGAAATTAGCTGGACATGGTGGCTTGCACCTGTAATCCCAGCTACTCGGGAGGCTGAGGCAGGAGAATCACTTGAACCCAGGTGGCGGAGGTTGCAGTGAGCCGAGATCACACCACTGCATTACAGCCTGGGTGACAGAGCGAGACTCCGACTCAAAAAAACAAAAACAAAAACATTGATTATAGTTAGACTTTACTTTGATTTTTATTCATTTATTCAACTTATATTTATTTAGTCCTGCTTTATGCCCAGCACTTTTTTGGGTGCTAGGAATACAGCACTTAAGAAAACACACAAAATACCTTCTCTCATGGTGATCACCAGAGATGATTTAGAAAATTATTCTTTTGTGTTTTATTGTTGTTCTTTGTTTTTGGAGACAGGGTCACCCAGGGGCTGGAGTGCAGTGACAGGAACACAGTTCACTGCAGACTTGACCTCGTGGGCTCAAGCAGTCCTCCCACTGCAGTCTCCCGAGTAGCTGGGACTACAGGCGTGCCACCATGCCCGGCTAATTTTGTTGTTCTTTTTTTTTTTTCACTTATTTTCATTCAGAGCCATAATTTTTACATTTTTTGTAGGGATGAGATCTCGCTATGTTGCCCAGGCTGATCTCGAACTGCAGGGCTCAAGTGATTCTCCTACCTTTGCCTACCAAAGTGCTGGGGTTACAGGCATGAGCCACCGTTCCCAGCCTATTGTTGTTCTTGATTGACCTGGCGGTAATAGTATTGATGTGTGTCCTATTCAATGGCATATATACACACACACATATATATGTATATGTATACATACATATACATATATACACATACATGTATAGATACACATAGGTATCTATACATATACATATACAGGTATATATACATATGTGTATATATCACTGAATATATATACATATATGTGTATGTGTGTATATATACACATGTGTGTATGTGTATATATATATACACAATTATAGCACTTATAAAAATTGACATCGTAGCCAGAAGTAGATTTTAGGACCTATCTCAAGATGAGGATGTAGATGTTCACTTTATCTAAAGATTTTTAATATTCTGGTTTTTCTTTTTATTGTTTTAACCAGTATTTATGAAACACCTCAGGGATTTGCACATTAGCTTAGATTAAAAATGCAACACGATTTTTGTTGTTTTATAGTTTCATTCTTATCTATATATGGTATCTAATGTCCAGAATTTTACTTGTTTTTTTAAAAACAAGTTTTTGTTTCAAGGAATTTTGGCTACATAGCTGAGTTATTTAAAGCATAGTATTTATAACATTGTTAGTTTTATACCCTTTTGGAAACAAGTTAACTTTAATAGAAAAACAGTTTTGCTTTATTGGTTGTGGGTTTGGTGCAAGTAATACCTTTCACTTGTATTCTTATCATTTGTATAGAATCTAGGTCTTCTGATTTTGGATCAGTTCGTCACTACTGAATGAATCAAGTAATAGAGAGTTTACTCATCACCTGTGTGCTTTTTTGATTTTGGCATGTTAGTTGCTTTGTAACACTTATTTCATAAGATTAACAGCTAAGCAAATGACTTGATCAAGACATTTAAATGTATATTAGAGTGCCATGCCATGTAAATGTTGTCATATCATTTAAATGTGCTTATTTTGTGACTGTTTATTAAATTTGGTCAATTATTAAATATTTAAAAATTTCTCTTCCTGATTCCATATGTATATGGAATATATATATGGAAAATATATATCTATACACACAGATATATATATATATTTTATTTTTAATTTTTTAAATTTTTTTGAGTCGAAGTCTCTCTCTCTCTCTCCCAGGCTGGAGTGTGGTGGTGCAGTCTCGGCTCACTGCAACCTCTGCTTCTGGGGCTCAAGTGATCCTTTCACCTCAGCCTCCCGAACAGCTGAGACTAGAGGTGCAGCCACCATACCCAGCTAATTTTTGTATTTTTTGTAGAGATGGGGTTTTGTTTGGCCCAGGTTGATATCAAACTCCTGGGCTCAAGCCATCCGCCTGCCTCGGCCTCTAAAAGTGCTGGGATTATCTGCCTGAGCTACTGCACCCAGCTCTGATTCCATATTTTATTTATTTTTATTTTTTTTATTTCTTTTTTTGAGTCAGAGTCTCACTGTGTTGCCCAGACGGGAGTGCAGTGGCACAATCTTGGCTCACTGCAACCTCCACCTCCTGGGTTCAAGTGATTCTCCTGCCTCAGCCTCCTGAGTAACTGGGATTACAGGTGTGCAGCATCACGCCTGGCTAATTTTGTATTTTTAGTAGAGATAGGGTTTCACCATGTTGGCCAGGCTGGTCTCGAATTTCTGACCTCAAGTGATCCACCTGCCTCAGCCTCCCAAAATTTTGGGATTACAGGCGTGAGCCATCGCGCCCAGGCCTGATTCCATATTTTAAAACTGTACTTTGCTCTATAATGGAACAATTTAGTAGTGGAATAGATTTATATTTTTAAACCAAATAAATGTGTTTTTCCTGTGTTTTATTTATACTTTTTTAGGTGGCAGCAAATGCACACATTCCTCCAGACTACCTCCTTAAAATTTGTGAGAGAATTGGTCCTTTACTAGATAAAGAGATCCCTCAGAGTGTTCCTGGGGTACAGACATTATTAGGTGTTGGTCGGCAGTCTCTGCTACGGGATGCCAAAGGTGAGATTTTCAGAATTTAGGACTGTGATATCGGAGGAAGGAGTGGAGAGTTAGCTTATTTTTAGGTTGAGTAAATGTTCCCATGCTTTTCTAAATAATAGTTTTTCTTATCTTGCCAGTGTTGTTTTTGTTTTCTTAGTGTACAAGTAAATTTTTAGAGACCTAAAAAGGAGTCCTTTTGTGTAAAAGTGAATATATATAGGTAAAGAATATAAAATACCTTTGTAATCATGGAATAGAGATCTCAAAGATTGCTGCTTTGATTAATACAGTATAAATACTTACAATATTCTTTCTTTATAATGTTCTTACTCTTTATTAGTTTTGATAATGTCATCCTAATGATGTTGTGCTTTTCATAACAGGTAAATCAAAATTATATGTACAATTTTAATATTTGAACATATTTAAGCAAAAATATCAACCCAGCAGTAATTTTTTTTTTTTTTGAGACAGAGTCTTGCTCTGTCACCAGGCTGGAGTGCAGTGGTGCGATCTCGGCTCACTGCAACCTCCGCCTCCCAGGTTCAAGCAATTCTCCTGCCTCAGCCTCCTGAGTAGCTGGGACTACAGGCGCACGCCACCTCGCCCAGCTAATTTTTGTATTTTTAGTAGAGACAGGGTTTCACCAAGTTGGCCAGGATGGTCTCAATCCCTTGATCTCGTGATCCGCCTCAGCCTCCCAAAGTGCTGGGATTACAGGTGTAAACCACTGCGCCTGACCTCAGTAATTGTTAAATAAGCTTTTCTACTCAGCTGATTTTCAGTGTTTTACAGATTTTTCCCAAGTTTTACCTGGAACCTCAATATGTCAGACATCTAAAGTGGTATTTGATAAACATAAAAATGTAAAATTAGGCATTAAAGATGCCTATTGGAGTAATAAATACTTAAGGTCTAGCAGCCCATTTATTTCTATGTTTTGTTTAATTAGCATACTATTTTCAAAAATCCTAATTCTCCAAGATAAATAGTTGTGTAATGATACCAGATTTTAAGCATCTCATTTTATAATTTAAGGAAATTCTTAATTGAGTTTATTTGGAAGCTTTCAAGAGAGCTTTTGGCTTTTTGTTTTAAAGCCAAGTTATTAGTAATATTTAATATTTCCTTACATTTTTTGACTTAAACGTGAAAGAGAAAAAAACACAGCTATTTATAATCAGTTACCATCTGATATGCAGTGCTGTTATCTGTTATGACACAACTGGCAAGTATTTCATAATACGAACATGTACCAAAGTATAAATATGCCTGAATTTTCCCTGGCATACTTGTGCTATAGTTATATCCTTGCTTATACGGTTTTATATGAATAGACGTGTAAGCCTAAAGATCAAGAAGAACTGATGTAAACTTTAAAGCTTATTAATCTGTGACATATTTATATAAGATTCAAATATGTGCATAAAAAAAGCTTTAGTTCAAGACTAGCTTAGAAATAAAATATCCAGATGATATGTTAAGGTGTTGGGTGTTTACTAGTTATA